>NC_037353.1:48404976-48704976 GCF_002263795.3 Bos taurus
CTTTCTAGAGTAATTACAGTAACTGCCACTCATTCCTGTGCTGTTGCCCTGATTATTCTAGAGTCACCAGAATAACCTGGCTATTAGCGTTTAGTCATGCTAAGGAACATACGGCAAAGTGACAACTTGTCATGTTGGGATCCAATTTTCACAGTATCTCTGAGCACTTAACTTGAGCAGGGAGGGACATGCCGTCCTTGAAGGCCACAGAGCAGTTTCTAAATTTGCTTCCCCTCTAATTGTGGCAAAAGCATAATGTGATTCTGTTTGGTATTAATTTGATTACTTGCCCCCCAAAACATGCAGTTTGCTAAAGCCCATCAAAAAACTTCCCAAGAGTCTCCAAAGGAGGTGAGTTGATCATGGGCGGGAAGAGAGGTCACCAACATTTCTTGTTCACGTGAAGGATTTTCAGTTTCTTAGGTCAGCACCTGATCTGAACGTCACATCAGCTCTAGCACCTTCTGGGAAGAGTTCTGTAACAAAATGACTTTGAGAGAGGAAGTTCCAACTTGGGCAGAGAATGGCAGATATCACAACACACATACATACACACACACACACACCTATTAGAGATGATGTTTAGGAACAAAACAGACGCAACAAGGACATCAAAACTCACTCTAACACTTGGAGGTGCAAAAATATCCCCCCCTGTTGTTTATTTTCCACTATTTGAGGCACAGACATACTTTCCTGGGTTTTGAGAACCTATGATTGTACATATCATGCAAAGATGCTGCTGCTGCGGCTAAGTCTCTTCAGTCGTGTCCGACTCTGTGCAACCCCCAGAGACGGCAGCCCACCAGGCTCCCCCGTCCCTGGGATTCTCCAGGCAAGAACACTGGAGTGGGCTGCCATTTCCTTCTCCAATGCATGAGAGTGAAAAGTGAAAGTGAAGTCGCTTAGTCATGTCCGACCTTCGCCACCCCATGGACTGCAGCCTACCAGGCTCCTCCGTCCATGGGATTTTCCAGGTGGAGTACTGGAGTGGGTGCCATCGCCTTCTCCATGCAAAGATGAGAACAATGTAAAACAAAACAAACTAGCAAAAGTTCTCCGTGAGAGCTGACAGGCTGTGTAGCTTTGCTGGAGAGAAATTGCCGAAGGAAGGGGGACAAGTGCAGCCTGATATTAATACCTGCCCAACTGAAGTCACTGCGGATGAGGCGACACCTTGGAGAGGCCCGTTTTCCTTGCTGCACATTCCCCTCTTGGCTGCAGTAAGTCTTCCTGATACGGCCTTGGCCCCGATGACTCAGGCAGCAGATCTGAGCGGGGAGGCAGACCCCCCGGCACCAGTCCGGAGCTGGCAGCCCCAGGGCAGATAAGCGGGCATGCCGGATATCCTCCCCACTGAGGGTGGGCCGCTGAGGGACGGGCCGCCGCCTCGAGGGGATAGCTGGAGTGAGGACACAGCAGGGAGGGGGCAGGAGGGGCCGGAGGAGCCCAGGAGCATCTCCAGCTTCCCCAGCACAGCCCACAAGTGCCATGGCTCCTTGCCCATCCAATATCCAGCCAGGGCCAGCCCGGGCAGGAACTCGAAAGAGCGGACAGCTGGGCTGTGGTGTGCATCTCGTGGGAACCAAGAAGGATGAGGCGGGGAGGGAGCAGAGAGGAAGCACAATGTCATGGAGCAATTACCTCCAATTAAAAAAAATAATAAGTTTGTAACTAGGGATTCTCTGTAAAAAAATAAATAAAAGCATATCTGGTAAAAAAAAAAAAAAAGGAAATAGAGTGACCACCATGTGAGGAATTCTCTGTAAAAGAATAAATAAAAGCTTATCTGGTGGGGAAAAAAAGGGAAGGGAAATAAAGAGAGTGATCACCACGTGAGGCCAGGAGGATCCCCAGGTCAAACAACGCAACATCCTGATACATGGATTACTGATTGTCTTCTGTGAATGGATATGGTTTCTTGGAGCATTTTTAGGCTTTACTTACAGACAAGGTGAGCAGAAACTACAGAGTTCCCCTATGCTCTCTTATCCCAGCTCCCCAGCTTCCAATGATTCAATATTTATCCATTGTTATTCACCACAGTCCACAGCTTACATTACAGTCACTGCGTTGTCTATCCAGTTCAGTTCAGTTCAGTCGCTCATTCGCGTCCGACTCTTTGCAACCCCATGGACTGCAGCATGCCAGGCCTCCCTGTTCATCACCAAGTCGCAGAGCTTGCTCAAACTCATGTCCATCGACTCGGTGATGCCATCTAACCATCTCATCCTCTGTCGTCCCCTTCTCCTCCCACCTTCAATCTTTCCCAGCATCAGGGTCTTTTCTAATGAGTCAGCTCTTTGCATCAGGTGGCCAAAGTACTGGAGTTTCAGCTTCAGCATCAGTCCTTCCCATGAATATTCAGGACTGGTTTCCTTCAGAATGGACTGGTTGGATCTCCTTGCAGTCCAAGGGACTCTCAAGAGTCTTCTCCAACACCACAGTTCAAAAGCACCAATTCTTCAGTGCTCAGCTTTCTTTATAGTCCAACTCTCACATCCATACATGACCACTGGAAAAACTATAGCTTTGACTAGATGGACCTTTGTTGGCAAAGGAATGTCTCTGCTTTTCTGTGGGTTTGGACAAATGCCTGATGCCGTGCATCTACCATTAGAGTCCTACAGCACTGCCCTAAGAGCCCCCGTGCGGCCTCCTCAGCCCTCCCCCAACCCCCAAGCACTAGCAAGCACTGATGATATCTGTTAACTGATGATAACCTATCTAAGTATTTACCACGTACCCAGGACGTTTCAAGACCCACACATCAGCTTACTCAATCTCACATTGGCTGGGAGGAAGTGATCATTCCAGTCTTCATCTCATGGGTGAGGATGAAACACAGAGAGGGTGTGACTCGCCCCAAGTCACACAGCTATCGAATGGATGAAATGAGACCCCTGTCCAGCCTGAGTCATCGCCCTGCCTGCCAGGTCGTAGTTCAACTGTGTGCCATGTCTGAGTGTGGAACAGGACAGGAAGGCAACAGTGTCCACTGTCCTGTGCTGGCTACCAGAAATTTAAGATGTTAGGTTAAAAAAATTGTGCTAGCTCTTTACCAGGCAGATCACAAACAATAATGCCTCGCCCATCAACTGCTTCTCTGGTGACACAGACTCAACGCCATAGAATCTCAAGATCGGCAAACATCTGCTGAGCACCTGCTCTGTGCTGGCCCCCTCCCAGCATCTGACCAGAATTGTCTTAAAGCAACCCCCAGAAGGAGATGCTGGCATCCACCCCACCCCGCCACGGACCCATGGATGAGGACTGGCCATGGAATGCTTTGGTGATCTGCCGAATCGGAACAGCCGGTTGGTGGCGAGCTAGAGGTGCACGTGCCCTGCTCTGACCGCTTTACTCTGTTAGTCTGGACGGAATTGCCTGGATGTGGTTCCAACTGAGGCAGGACACTCACCGTCTCTGGGCCAAAGGTTTCTATGGGTCCTTCCAACCTGAGGCCTCTCCCAGTCTGCGGTTTCAAAGTCCCCATTTGCATAAGACATGAAAACCAATCTGTTTCAAAAGCTGGAAATGTTGGTTCTTCTCCAGGAAAAAAAAAAAAAACCTGGGGTGTGACCTGGGCCAGGAAGACAGCACTCACAGGGGGCTTCTGTGGTCCTCAGCCTGGCCTGGCTACAGGCTGCCCAGGGCTGCCCAAAGTGCTACCAGAAGGCCAGGTGGGCAGTGATGGCCAGGCGGTGATGCCAGCCGGGCAGGGAGACAGGCCAGGACACCTGGGCCATCTCCACCCTCCCCCTGACCTGGGCCTTCGTGATACCGGCCCCAGTGGGTCCCAGGCCCCTCACATCCCACCCCTGCTATCGGGAGAGGTGCTGACCCAGCCTGAGCCTCCTCGAGGGGCCCCACCTGGTGGGACCCGCAGACAGGGCTGGGTCTGGCAACGCTCACGTGGTGGAAATGGTTGTGGAGGAAGCCCCGGTCCTTACCCGTGTGCTGTGGATAAGAAAGAGCCAGAACAGGAGAATTCCTTTCAGAGGGCATCCGGTCAACTACCGGGATGGTGAGTGGCGGGTCCTGGGTTCACCAGGTGAAGAGGGAGAACAGGTTGGTACTGCTTTCCCAGTTACTTTCCTCCCCTTCTATGAGGGCTCCATCGGCCTGTTTGTAAAACGTCCAGATTCTCCTTTAGGAGGACAGAGAGCCCCACTGCCCACTCGGTGGGTGAGGGGAGCTCGCACAGTCCCTCCCAGGCCCGTCCTCTCGGCGGGACCCGAAGCGGAGGCTGCTGCCTGCTTATTTCTGAGACCACACAACCGTCACGCACCTCAGCTACAGGAATTAACCTGCTTCCAAGGCCAATCGATCCACATCCCCTCACCTGCTCCCCACCTGGCCTGGTCCTCCTCGCTCCCCCAGTCCTGACAAAGCCTTTCAGATCTCAAATCAGACGCATTGATCGAGCGCTCTCGGGCCCGACCCCCTTGGCCATCAGAAAACTCATTCTGCCCGAGTCTTTGCACGTCCTCGTCTTGACCCGCCTCTTAGTGATGGCAACGGCAGCCCCGGGAAAACCTCGGCACATCCCCAAGGGGGGCGAGGGGGCAGTCCTCCAGCACCCAGGTGGTCCAGGCCAACTGGACTGCGACTGGGGTGGAGGGGAGGGCGGCTCAGGAGGCAGGCATGATCAGGAAGGTTACTGCCTAAGCCCTTCTCAACAAGGTCCGTGAGCAGGAAAATAAACGGGCGTCAGGTGGGTGTCCTGGCCAGCTCCTGCTCAGCATTGACTGAGAACATACTTTTACCAGGTACTGACCTGGGGCTTCTAATCACCCGAGGGCGATGAGCCATGGGAGCGCCTGAGCAGCCGGGACATGGTGATTGCTGCAGTGATAGATGGAGCTCAAAGTGCCAACAGGGAGGCTGCTCCTACCTCCTGGGGTGGCTGCTCCCCACCTGCCCCAGCTTGGCCAACACGGCTAGCCACCTTGTAGCTTGTTCTGCAAGCTACCCACTTGTAGAGCAAGGCGGTGGGAGGGACAGAAAGGTTTGCTGGTCAAGAACGTTTTCAACATGCTGTCAGGCACAGTTCAAGGGCTGCTGAGTACAGGGCTGAAGCCTCTGGGGGATTACCAAGGCCAGCTGGTGGACCACAGGCCACGAGATCCATGTCTTCAAAGGACAGACCCAAGGTGTGCATGGCGCCTCACCGGGACAGACACCTCGGAATCAGGCCTGCCTTCTCCAGCCGGCACAGGCTGTCCTTCAGACTAACTGCCCCTCCGTTTTCCCTCCTCAGCGCCAGCTCCCCGGCAGAAAGCCCTCCCCAGTTCTACCTAAAGGCAGATTTCCTTAGCTTCTGGTAGAGAGCCTCTGTCCCAGACCCTCTGAGAAAGGCCCAGCTGCCCTCAGGCCCCGGGCTCATGCCCACGCGAGTCTGTTATAACCCCTTCAAGGACTTAATGGCTTTTAATTGGATGGAAAAATGAAATGGCTCAGCCTCTTCATCTTCTGTTTTCTTATCTGTAACCTGAAGATCCCATTACCACCTACTTGGCAGAACTGCTATGACAGCTAATTCTGGGGCTGCCAGGAAATACAGCGCGCGCACCTAAGACAGACTTTCAGATACACAGGGCGAGCTCTTTAAGGTGAGTAGGCTCCAAATACTGTGTGGGACCTACTTATACTTAAAAAAAATTTTTGTTTATCTGAAATTCAATTTAACTGGGCCTGCTGTATTTCTATTCACTAACTCTGGGCCCAATTAAAGGTGCCTGTCATGTGAGTAGTCCAGAGGTGGTCAATCATGGTGATATTTGCTCACAGGTCAATCTGGTCCTGGACTAGGAGTTTCTGGAGAGAAGAAGCCTCTTGTTTTCATCTCTGACTCCTCAGTGCCTGAGTCAGTAGCTGCAATGTGGTTCAGGTCAGCTGGTTTTGAATCAAGAGGTAGACGTGAACTCAGTACTTTCTGAAGGATGATGGTACGTAGAGGTGACTTGTTATCAGTAAAACCCTCCCTTCCTTTTCACTCTTCTGCTGCCTGTAACACGAGCAGGTTTAATTAGGACTAATTCGATAAATATTTGGGGTGCTGCTCACCACCTCCATCCCCGGACCTGGGCTGGAGTTCTCACCATCTCTGGGGATAAAGAGATGACTGGAGGCAGACCTGCCACAGGGGGTCACAGGCCCCGCACAGGGTGGGGAGGTGGCAATGTGCTCTGTGGTGGGGATTAGAAGGGTCAGTAAAGGTTGGCTGGGTCTGCCCAGCTGAGGAAAGGGATTGAGCAAAAGCACACCCAGGGGAAGAAACAGTGAGCCCTGGGAGGAAGAGCAGCTGGGGTGGGTATTAATTTCCTGTGACTGCTGTAACAGATGACCCCAAACAGAGGAGTGCTTAAGGAAGCATGAATTATTCTCTCATGGTTCTGGAAGTGGGAAGTCTGAAATCCAAGTACCAGCACGGCTGTGCTCCCTCCAAGACTGTGGTGGAGAAACCCCCTTTGCCCTTCTGGGTCTGTGGCTGCCAGCTCTCCATGGCTTATGGCCCCATCACCCGGCTCCGCCATCCTCCAGTGGCCTGGCCCCTCCTCCTCGAGTTTCTCTTAACAGGACAGCAGTGATGGGCTACAGAATCCACGCTAAGTCCAGGCGATCTCATCACAAGATCCTTGATTTAATCACATCAGGAACGACCTGTTTTTCCAAATAAGGTAACCTTCAGAGGCTCCTGAGTCAGGGAGTGGACCCTGTTTCTGAGGCCACCATTCACCCACCACCAGGGGGATGAGTCAGGACTGGCAGGCGGAGCCAGACCATGAAAATTCTCTGCTCAAAGCTGAGGAGTGCGGGGCTGACACTCCAGCCTCAGGAGCTTCTGAGAGTTTCCGCCTGGAAGCAACTTGCTCAGAATTGTGTTCTGAGAAGCAGGCTCTGGAGCTAGACCAGAGGGACCTGGAAGAGACTGGCCGAGAAGGGTGTGCAGAGACCAGGGCCCCAGAGACTCCGTCCTTTCATCCTGGGCCCACCTACAGCCGGTCCACCTGCTTCCCGACGCACACGGCTCCTTGAAGGTGGCTCAGGCCTCCTCCTAAGACAGGACAGTGAGGCTTGCCGTCCAGGACAAGCTCCACAGCTTTTGTCTCTGCTTTTGTGAGGAAGGGAGGCAGAGCTCAAAACCGTGGAAGCCACAAATCTTTCCTGTGTTGCCCGCATGAAAGGAACCCACCCCCCAACCCTAACGGGTGCTTGGAAGGACCCAGGGAAAACCGAGATGCACCTTTGAAAGAAAAGTCAGCCAGATTGGTCTAGATGTGCTCAGGGTGTCTCAGGTCCCCGTCCCCTGGAATCACTCATCACAAAGCAGCAAGAGACGCCCACAGGGAATGAAACAGCCACGGTCACACGGGGGCGGAGGGCAGTCTCTGCTTTGCCAGGATTAGACGCTGCCTGGAATGGTCTCTCCACCTCCCCCCAAACACACTGCTCAGAGATGCCTCCTTTCTGCAGAGCATCCCTAAAACCTCATGAATGTAATATTTTAGGATGATTAATGTACAGACACTTGGAGAGGAAGGCAGGGTGCCCAGCCCTCCTGGTTGTCCAGGGAAGCTTCTCCAACTGGTGACGTGGCCGCGGAGGAAACTCTACTTCAGAAGGAGAGAACCTGCCCTTGCTCCCCGCTGGGTCCGGGGCCTTGGGGAAGGCGGGGGACCCCAAAATGGCCTAACTGACCACAAGCCAGCGGACCCGTCATTCCGAGTGGCCGAGGCCACCTGTCCTGCCCGTGTCCTCACCTGGGCTCTGAGGACGGTGCTGAGTCACACAGGTACTGCTGGAGCGAGACTCTCATCAGGACGGGCTGCAGCATGCGGGGCAGTGCTAACCGGGTGTGGTGGGAGCTCAGGAAGGGAGGTGCAGCCCATCCCTGACCTGTTCTGGGGACTGTGTGGTGACATGATGCCCCACCCACACGCTAGCCAAGGCTTCTCGCTGTATGCCTCCCCCCTCTCCAGGTTGCCGACGCCAGGCCATTTTTTCCCCTCTAACCAACTATTAAAACTATTACATCTGAAACAGCTGAGAAGGACACAGAGCCTGTTTGGCTGGAAGTCCAAGAAGGGAAGAAAATATTCCAGCTCTTGTTTTAGAGGGCTTCCATCCAGGGGAGACTTGAAACCGTTTGCTCAGAGTAACCCTGGGACTTGTGCTCAGACTGCAACCTGGAGGCACCCGCCTCTGTGTCACCTCCAGCAGCTGGGACACAGGGCCGTGTGGCAGCCACGGAGTGACGTCTTGGGCACGTTTACAGAAGGGGTGCTTCCCGGAGTCGTTCTCCCCACCGTACACCTGGAAACTGCAGCCACGGGAGAACCCAGGGCTCTAGGCGGTGACGGGAGTGAGGGCATGGTATGTGTGTGTATATGCAAGGCACACCAACAACTGTGTGCACGTGTGTGAGCAAGGTGTGCATGTGTGTGTGTGTGCAAGGTGCACAGCAATGGTGTGCACGTGTGTGTGCAAGGTAACAGCAATGGTGTGCATGTGTGTGTGTGTGCAGTTGCGTGCACACATGCAGTGCATGTCTAGTTAGTCTTCAGGTGTGGCTGGGTGTGCACACATGTGCACGTGTGAGCACGAGGTCTCCAGATGTGTACAAGGGTGTTTCTAGAGAAATGCCCCGGGACACACAGGGTCTCATAAAGGCTTGGGCAGGAAGTTTACTGACCCCAGGCCAGAAGTCTGAATCCGCAAGGCTGGGGCTCCGGAAAAAAAGGTGCTGAGAGCAGGTGCCACACCTGAGCTGCCCTGTGGCTGTGGAGAGGACGAAGGTTCTAGAAATTCTTAGTGGGCAACTTTCAATAACCACCCAGGGAGACAGGTGCAGAGGCTGACCAAAGTAGGGCAGTAGGGGAAAGAAGTGAGAGAAGCTTTCTTCCAGAGAAGCGGGCCGGGGCCAGAGTGACAGAGCAAAGCCGCAACTCGGTGGGCTCAGGAGACAACCGCGCCCTCTTGGCCTAAACGTGCTCTCTGGCCATGCCCACTTGAATCCTGTGGTCTCCCACCCAAATCCCTGGATTTTCTGGAAGCCCCCTCCAAGGGGGCAGTGTGATGCTGTACATGGAGAGGGAGCCCTGGGTCCCTAAGCCTCCACCTGGGTTCCTGATACTCTGACCTTGACTCATTACCCACTGCATGAAGCCCACAAATTATTTTTTAATAAAGTGGAGAGTGAATTTCAGACTTCCCTGTAGGCTCAATGATAAACAGTTCTCCTGCAATACAGGAGATGCGGATTGGATTCCTGGGTCAGGAAGATCCTCTGGAGTAGGAAATGGCAACCCACTCCAGTATTCTTGCCTGGGAAATCCCATGGATGGAGGAGCCTGGCAAGCTACCGTCCACCACAGTCTCAGAAGAGTCAGACATGACTTATCAACTAAACGACAACAGAATGAATTCGCGTTATTCCTAAAGTCATGGGCTCATTACAGGAAACTGAAGGACAGGTGGCGGCCCCTAGGCTGAGTGTGTCCTTGGTCCTTCATGGGCCCTGAGTGCAGGAGGCATACCCCAGTCAGAGGCCATCTCCATGGGAACCTGGGCATCAGGTACAAGCTCCCAGACAGGTCCGGGTCTCAGCATCACCGCAGGGGCCGGTGGATGTGCCAATGGGAGGAAACGAGTTCCTCCAGCTCCCTTTCCTAGTGAGCTTGATCTGGACGCTCAGATTTATTAACCATTTCGAGGACTGTAGTGCCAGCAAATAGACTGACACTGCCGTCCACCTAATGGTCTCAGTCTTGGACCTAGGAGTCCCAGGAAAGGACTGACACCATCTCCCATTCTATGAAGGGGCGGAAAATACCCAACGTCTATTTCTGTAAGTTCAGAACAATGTTTTGATGCTTCTCATTCAAAATAGTCAAGAGCTACCCCGACAGAAGTCAGGTCCATCCTGTTGGAATCTAAAAGCGGTTTCTCACTGCCTCAGCTGGGGTCACAGAACAGGAAGGAAAGTGAGTTTCAGGTGGGATCCTGGGCAGCGAGGACACTGGCTGAAGCTGAATGAGAACAGGGACTTATGCTGGGAGCTTCCAGTCCAAGACAGCACACGCTCAACCCCACAGCCCCAGCTGGTAAGTGATGGAGCTTCTGAAGAAACAAGGAGGACTGCCTCACTCCCTCCGAGAGCTCATCATCTAGAAAGGCATCCACGTCTGACCAGGGCCTCCCTGCTATTTCAGTGGAAGAGAAATGCTGGTGCCTTCTCATGTTTCACCCTCAAGAAGTGAATCTCCTGTCCAGGTGGTGACCCTGAGGTCCCCTAGGGATGACCCAAGCCCCCGGACAACAGAGCAACAAGGAAGAGGGTAGAAGTGCTAAGGCAGCTGGGGGTGGGCAAGAAGAGGCTTCACGGAAACTCCAGGAGGCGGGCCGAACCATCAGGATTCAGAAGGCTCTGCCACCCTGAAAATTAGACATAGAAAAAATCTACTGCACCTCAGATTCCTCCAGTTAAGAAATCTATTTGTGCTGACAAGCTTTGCTAGCATATATGCAAATACCTATAAGAAAAGGGAAGAGAACGAAACACTCCCATCACAGAACAACTGTTTGATCAGACTGCTTCCCCCACTTCCTGGAGGTACGGGCTCAGTCAGCCAGTCTCGTCCAACTCTTTGCAACTCTATGGGCTGTAGCCTGCCAGTCTCCTCTGTCCATGGGATTTCCCAGGCAGGAATACCGAAATAGGTTGCCATTTCCTCCTCCAGGGGATCTTCTGTATGCAAAAATGGAACCTGCATCTCTGTGGCTCCTGCACAGCAAGGGGATTCTTTACTCCCTAAGCCATCAGGGAAGCCATGATCTACCCCCTCAGCCTTTTCGAAAATGCTCCCTGCCAAGTCCTCAATGCAGGAGATGCTCCCGATGCGACTCTGCATCGCGCAGGGGCGGCTCCTTTGTGGAGACTCCCCAGGCGTGTGAGAGAAGGGAGCGCCTTTCCTCAGGATATCACTGAACCTTCTGAACATTGCTCACTTGGAGTCTCTCCTCTTTCCTGACTCACAACCCTCTTTGCCATTAGACCTGTTTCTGCGGCCTGAGAAATGCAGCAGGAAGGAAAGGTGTTCACCTTTGAGTTCCATTCAGGCCGAGCCTCCTGTGCCAACTGGGGCCCCAGAGGGAGAGATGCTGAGCGGTGGTCCAGGACCCCAGAGAGAACCATGAGAAGCGGTAGGCTTATAAGCAGCTGCTCGGGCCTCCCCAGGAGCTTTGTCCACCAGGGTTTTCCGAGTGGAGGACGGACTTCCTTCCTGTGGCTCCAGGGCTGCCCATCCATCTGAGAACCTCCTCACCACTCAGAATCCATGCTTTGTCGTCTTCAGCACCAGAGCAGCCCCCAGGTCTCACACACACACACACACACACACACACACACACACCCCTGTAGCCAAGGGCAGTTCTGTGGGATTCTGACTGGGCCCTTTCCCATTCCTGTGAAACTGTTGTGATAAAACATTAAGGCATCCTGAGTGATCCTGGAGGCTCCAGAAGCTCAGCCCCGTGCCCTCTGCTCTGGTTCCTTTCTTGATGCACCCGCTGTCCAGGGATGAGGCCTTGTGTCTGCCTCCCAGAGCATCTCCTCCAGTCCAGGCTCAGGCAGAGTGAGGGGTGGTTGAAGGTGCATGGATGGCATTGAATCTGCATTTGGGCTGACCCAGGGAGAGAGAACATGGTGATGCAGTGGAACCTAAGTCTGATATCTGAGCGTGAATTTCCCGCTATCACGTCTGAATTTTTTTAAGGCCAAAATATTTGCAACGAAGCCCTCTCATTACCAAATTAAATAGATATGCCTCTCGTTTCATACAATAGGCATGGTCCTGAGCAACTGCATGAGAAGAGAATTTTTAAAAATCAAATTATATTTTTCAAAGTACTTGGAGAGCTTTCTATTTAAAAGAATCCCACAAGGAATCCTCCCTTAGAAATGAAGAATCCTATTGTAATGCAAATGATCACCTCCTAATTTATCTGTTTTCTAAATTCAAATAAACTCCAGTTTATTCGAAATGGTCAAAGAGCGAGGTCTTGTGGTTAATTGAATATTCATGTTAGTCTGGAATTGCCATATATACCTTGCGTCGATCGCTAATTTTCAAGAAACAAGAATATAATGAAATACAATAAAATACAGTTAACCATGAAAGGATGCAGAATCTAATTACTTTTTCTTTGATAATCCAAAGGCATTCAGGACCTCAAAGTGTCGGGCAGTCATGGGGTCTGTTCATCCCTTTAACCAGCTCAGACCTGAGTTTCCAGAAGGGGATTAGGCTGAAGCTAACTGACTCGGGGAAATGACCCCATAGATTCATTTTTGACATAGGTCTTCTGAACTTCTTTTTGCCTTCTTTTCTGTTTTTTTTTTTTTTTTTAAATCAGAGTTCAGAATACATACATATTTTTTTTCAGGCTCTAGAAATGCAGCCTCCAACTCTGAGGACCGTTTGTCTATGCAGTTGACAGCACCAGCTCAGGTAGGTCCCCTTTTCACAAAGCCAGTCCAATTCAGAAAAATCAAGCAAGATTTAGCTGTTCTTCTCTGCTTGCTATCTAATGAGGTGTGGGAAAGGCCAACAACTCTGGAATATACCAAGCTTACAGGCTGCCTGCCCTCAGAATAGATGGTGATCTTGATTTCATATAATGATGAAGGAAATGATTCGTTTCAAAAGCAAGGCACAAAGCACCCATCCCCCATCCCCAAAGCAGTGTCTCATCCTTTGCTTCTTTCCAAACACCCTTCTGTTCACGCCGCGGGCTTGAACTTGCTAAGTACACTGGAGCCGAAGTGCTTGACGCTTTAAAATCCATCCATTTCCCTGTGGTTTGTTAGAACTGCTTTTCCAAGAAGTCTTGCGACCATATATTCCTATTTAAGCAAATAAGGTTAGCTCCCTTTTGCCACTCACAATTCAACAGTCCTCCTAAATTAATTTTTCCAAAAGTAATTCAAATAAAAGCTTCGTTGCCACTGCTCTTTTCTGAGCCACAAGATTGAATAAGGCATCTGAATAAAAATGTGTATTACAGCCTTCTTTAATATTTAAGCATGACATTCATTGATTTGTTTCTTGTTTTCTGCAAACCTTGACAACATGATAAAATAAATCATAAGAACAAAATATAGTGGTAACATCTTTTATGGACTTCACATAGTCATCAATCTCAAGCTGTGAGTGAATTATCAGTACAGCAAAAAGATCTATGTTTTAAGAGCTCCAACAGCCCACTAGCTGGAGGTTTTTCACAAGCAAACTCAAGGCGAGTGACTGATAAGCATCATTATTATTTTCTGAGAGTCTAGTTTATGGTGTGTTGCAGAGGTGTTGGCATATATGTTTCGGAAGCAAAGGTTTGATCAATTCTAAATAGACATCCACTAACGTATGAAAAATATAACAAGGCTTCCTGCTGAGCGGCGTCGTAGCATCACCCCCCCGTGTCAGCGTGACAAGCCCCATGTTGTGCTTCTCATTACATTTAATACGGAATTAACCTTTCTTAATGTGATAGACAATGTACAAAACACGGACCGAACGCAAGGCATTTGGAAATACTCCCATTTTATTTGTGTTTTGACTTTCAGCAACATCACTGTAAATACAAAAAGAAAAAGCCTTGAATTATCACATAACAGCAACCTCTCGGACACGTCATAGACAAAAGGGCTGGGGAAAAGATTGTTTCGAAGGTAACCTCGTCTGTAGCTGGTGTTAGGTTGAGTTTAGGATGATGGAAGAGCCTGGAGCCAGTAACACCCAGCACAATAAATTTTTTTTTTCCCACCATCATCAGTGCCTTCCCTGGTTGAAACGGTGTCCACACCACAGTAGCTGCAGCCCATGACCCGGCTGTTGGTGAACCTCTCATGGGGCCTCTGGACATTAGGAAACATCTGAGAGAGTGTATCCCACGTGCTGCTTTTGTCTGTTAAGCGTTATGTTCATGCGACCTAACTTACGTTTTCATTTCTTTTTTGAAAAAAAAAAAATCCACAATTTTCTTGGCTGTGAATGCTGGCCCTCAATGGGGCTTAAAGTTTTAAGGGAATATCACCCACAAGGGAAATGCTGGCTGCATCGAATTGAATCGTGACAAACTGCAATGCGAGTATTATTCAGAGAGATTACCCGAATCATTATGAGCGTGCTCTCTCAAGCATGTCACAGGGCTGGTGTGGCAGAGGGACCATCCGAAAATCTGAAATCACGTTCCGGAAAGCCCAGCAGATTCCGTTGGTAGACTGGAGCTTTCTATCTGGAAAATGGGTGAACGAGAGCTCCAGAGGCCTGGGGTTTCCGTCCCAGATCACAGGGGTAAATAGGAAGATATTTTCTGATGAACTGAATATATGTGGTTTCCCACAAAGTCCCAGCGTGCTTTGCACTCCATCAACATCACACCTCTTCCCTTATCCCTGGAACTCCTTGAAATACAAGGCCACGGACCGCTAAAGCACAGCTGCACTTTGATTGGCTGGACTCTCAGGCTGCCCTCATTTGCATAGGCAGGCACCATTCATCACCTCTTAATTAATTCAAATTGATTACGCCATCCTAAAACATCTCCTCTCCCAGGCACATTGCATGATCATCACCTACTTTTAGTAAAATTATACTCGCTGTCCCTCTAGTTGAGTCACTGTAGCTCCTGGAGGCTTTTTTCTGTCTCTTCCTTTCGTTATCCTAACCAATTAAAGTCACTATGATTTTCTTTACTCGGCCTAAGAGAAATGCCATCAGTATTATTGCTTGGTTGACATTTTGGTTTTCCATTTGTTAAATTTTATTAGCAATATTGGAAATGTGAATTACTGTATCTTTGCGGCCACAATGCTCTTTTGAGGAGTTCGTGCGCGGTTGGCGATGCTATATACATCCACTGTAAACCTTTCAGTATCTGTGTCTCAGTGGGGACTGCTTGGGTACCACTGGATAGGCATTGGGAGAGAAATCACGGTGAGTGCAGAAAATGCCACACCAGTCGCTCCAATGAAACGTGGAGCGTGGGATAGTCTAGGGATCGCCTAGGGATCCCCCAGCCTGACCTGTGTGGTGGCTTCCTGGAGGTCCCCAATTTTGTGGGGCCACACAGTGAATCTTCTGCCCATTGGAGCCCAACCTGGTTGCAAAAACTGTAACAACCACGCAGGAGAGGTTATACTCAGTTGGCTGATAAACACTGGTCAATTTAGCTATGTGAGAGTCATTCAGTTGTGTCTGACTCTTTGCAACCCCATGAAGTGTAGCCCACCAGGCTCCTCTGTTCATGGAATTCTCCAGGCATGAATACTGACGTGGGTTGCCATTTCCTTCTCTAGGGCATCTTCCTGACCCAGATATCAAACCCAGGTCTCCTGCATTGCAGGCAGATTCTTTACCAGCTGAGTCACCAGGGAAGCCCCAATTTACCTATAAATACCCATCCTGTTTTATTCGATGCTTTTCATTTCCAAGTCAGAGAACCAGGAAAGAGCTGTAGAGATGGCGCACAACTTGCATGAACAGGCATAGGGAAACGTACGTTAACCAGACCCCACACGCACAGCACCCACTCCACCACCAGCTCCCACCCAGGCACAACACTCAGTCACTCAACTAGAGGCTGCTTCACCAAGTCCCAGCGCCTCCCCAGCCTGACTTATAACTCAATCATCTATTTTCCTGGGATACCTAATTAACCTCCCTGCAATGTAATTAACTTGCTGAGTTTGGCTGGGGTGTTAGTGTTAGTCGTATCATACTAAGGAATAAATCTTTAAAACTAATATGGGTTGTTGGCTCCATGAGGGCAAGGACTATACTTATCGTGTTATCCTATGTCCCCCATACCTACAAGAGTGTGAGGCATACAGTAGGCTCAGTAAGTACCTGCTGAGGGGATAAACCCATCGGTCACCTGATCCAGGCTCAGCACCCCCATGCCATCTCAACATGCCTCAAGGCATGGCTTGCAACCATCGTTCTCTGGCTTCCAGCCTCTGTGCCTCTACGTCCTCATCCCTGACGCTAGGAAAGATGGAAAACAAAAGGAGAAGAGGATGACAGAGGATGAGAGGTGTGGACGGCATCATTGACTCAGTGGACGTGAACCTGAGCAAACTCCAGGAGGCGGTGAAGGGAGGCCTGGCCGGCTGCAGTCCCTGGGGCTGCAAAGAGTCAACACGGCTGAGCGGCTGAGCAGCAATAGTGCTCACCTCAAAGCGCTGCTCTTGGACTAAATAATTACATGCTTATGTCGTGTGTATTTATATACACGCACACATACACATATGTGTGTAGGGGGACACAGACAGATACACAGAGAGACACCAGCACTTAGCTTGCTCTCAGAAGAAAAGCAACGTATTGTTACTTTTATGTGGGGCTACTGCTTCTCACAGCTAGTGTACATGGCTTTCTGAGCTGACCCAGCTCTGAATACATGAAGATCCTAATGAGGCCAATTTACTATTTCTAGAAAAATTATGGAGGTATTTCAGTGCTTGGAACAGGCCAGTGTGTCTCCAGGCATTTCCAGTATCTTGTCACTCGACACTATGGTACCATTAAAAAGTCCAAACTGAAGAGCCCTCTTGAAGGGTGCATGATTTCACAGAGGAAAGGATCTACACACACCTTTAATCCTGTGTGTAAATGATATATTAGAATTTTTTTCCATCTGAATACTAATATATAATTCTTTCAGGAGAAAAACTCACGCGCCCCTTCTTATGCAGTGGCCTGAAAAATAATCTATAATATTGCATCAATATTCATTTAATAAAGGAGGAAGTTCGCATAGCTTATGGTACTTCTCTTTGGTTCCCCAGCCTTTCGATATTATCTACAGGAGTCGGTCCAGCAACAACTATGCCTTGTCAGTCATTTAATTAAGCAAAGAAAGCTTGCTATTCATTTGATTTCTGTGTATGTTAATGTTAAAACTAATAGAAAACAGCTAGTAAATTGTCCCCTGCATATATTGGACACAGCAACAATTACTCTGGCAGAGAAGATATAATAAAAGAGGAAATTTTAATAGTATCTTTATTCCATTTATTCTCTTGGGCTTCTGTTTCAAGGTACTGTAGAAATTAACAATTATTTCTTCTCATTGTTTTTGATGATCTTTTTCTATTATCCTCCTACCCGACTTAAAATAAAAAAATAATTTAAACTTACATTTTTTTATTCAATTTTACGGTGCCCTGAGATTTACATTCCAGGCATGAGGAGGAACTGAGAAAAATCAGAAAATCACCCAGAGCATTCCCTTCCCGTTCCTCTGACAACTAGTTAAGGCTGTGCCAGTCAGTAGTACAACTGAGATTCTCTTGATTTCAACTCAGAAATTCACATAATAAAAATAATTATCTTGCACATCACTGTATTGACAAATATGTCTGTCTTGTATTTATGAACGTCTGTCATATGGTCTATCTAAATAGTTGACATAGCTCTACTCCATAAAGCAATTAACTCGGTTTATATGGCAAATTGTCTAAGGATTTCTCCAGAATGCTTGGGGAAATCTACAAACTAAAATATTCTCCAATTTATTGACATGCTACCACACTAAAAAAAAACTAGGCCATCAATAACCAGCTTTCTTTGAAATCTGGGATCTTATTATAAGTGTAGGGACTAAGAAACCCCTGGCTTGAATGAAATAAAGACTGATTTTGTCCTATAAAAAGTACTTCTGATCGTTGGCAGAAAAACACATGGACATGATGAATAAAAATGTGCAATCAAGACAATATTAATTAAAAATGGAAAGTTTTTCCTGCTGAAAATCTCATCAGAGCCACTCCTGAGACCCTGGAACGTTTTCAGTTCAAGTCATATTTGGTTTTCTGTGGGATTGCTCAGATTGTCCATGGAGACGTGTAGGTTCACTGACCCTAGGGGGTGTCAGCCCATGTGACGCTCCTTTAAATCCAGAGCCATGAGTCTTCCCAGGTCCAGTAAAGTCACCCAGCCTGGAAATGTGCAGGGTGACCGCATACCTACTATTTCCTCAGTGTGTTATTTTTCTATTGTTGCATAACAAGTCACCACAGATTTAGCCATTTAACACACATTCATGAGCTCACAGTTGCCATGGGTCAGGAATCCAACCAGAGCTCAGCTGGAGTCTCTGCTCAGGGTCTCAGGTTGCAGTTAAGATGTCAGAGAGTCTGTTTGATAATGGAGGTTGGGTGCCTCTCCCAAGCTCATGCGGTTGTTGGATTGTTCCTTGTGGTTGGAGGACTGAGGTCCTAAATTTCTTGCTGGTTGTCAGTCTTGGGATATTCTTGGTTCCTGGAGCACCGTCATCTGGCAGTGACCTTCTTAGGGACATTCTGGCACATTTCTCAAAGCCACAGGAAGGACCAGGCCCCTCTTTAAAGGGCTTTCATCTGAGTCACTCGGGAGAATCTCCCTGCAAGTCACTCAAAGCAAAGTTGACTGGGGACTTGAAGCTTCACCAAAGCCGGTACTCCAATCACAGAAGCAGCATCCAGTCCCATCCGTAGGGCCTGCCTACACTCAAGGAGGTGGTTACATAGGGTGGGGGTGGGGAGATTAGGCCCTAGGGGTTGGGAATTTGGTGGAGTGGGAACATCTTAGAATTCTACCTGCCTCAGTAAAAGGAACCCAGAATATGAATGCCATATGAACCTAGAAAAACTATCTAAAACCTGTGAATTTATCTGTAATTTGCCTTAAATGGCTGGAATTTTCAGAGATATAAATAAATCCAAAAGCAATTATTGCTGTGCCTGTTATTTCTAAGGCCACCTAGGGGAATCATCTTAAATGAGCTCATCTCCCACACCCCACCTCCCCCTGAAACAGATCTTTGCTCAGATAATTATGAAAAACTACAGCAAGTACACTTCTTAGAGACAGAATATCAGGAAACCTCAGCTTCTTTCACTGAAGGTCCGATTCCAGCCAGGGATCCACAGACTTGGCTGTAAGACAGAAAGCAGGAGGCGTGCGGCTCTGCTGGGCCCAGATGTGGTCGGGAAGGACTGGCCCTTCCTTGCTCTGCACCTAATCAATCACCTTGACAGTCTCCACCAACTCATCCCCAACATGACTAAGATCTCCCATCCCAGCTATCCTGGAGGGTCTACATTTGAAATCTCACCCTGTTTGCAGCCAGTTACTAACCTCTGGCCAGTGTCTGTATCTCTCTCTCTTTCTGGAGTTAGACTGATGCTTAACTCAGGCTGAACCCAACTAATCACTGTCTTACAACTAATTTACCCTGTCCCTTCCCTTAATTCCACTACTCTTATTACAGTCTGTGAGAGCCTGAAAAAGGCCTCCCTAAACATCCCCATTCTGCTCCCCAGAACCTATTAATACATCTGTCACTTTACAGAGTAAATGGAACTTTGCTGGTGGGATTAAAGACCTGGAGGTCGGGGTGAATCCCAGAGTACGCAGGCCGGCCCTCCACGCAATCACAAGGTCCTTCTCAGAAGGAGAACCAGGAGGGGTGAGGCGGGAACCCAGAGGCTGGAGTGACTGAGGATGGGCGTGAGCCGAGGGATGTAGTAGCTTCTGGAGGCTGGAAAACGCAAGGTGAAGACTTCTCCTTTTGAGGTTCAGAAGGAGCCAGCCTGTTCACCTTGACTGTAGCCAGTCGAGATTGATTTTGGGTTTCTAACCTCCAGAGGTGTCAGACAATAAATCTGCCTTGTTTTTTTCCACATTTTCATTTATTTCAGTTCAGTTCAGAAGAGTTGCTAAGTTGTGTCTGAGTCTTTGCAACCCTATGGACTGCAGCATGCCAGGCTCCTCTGTCCTTCACCATCTCCCAGAGTTTGCTCAAACCCATGCCCCTTGAGTCAATGATGCCATCCAACCATCTCTACCTCTGTCATCCCTTTCTCTTCCTGCCCTCAATCTTTCCCAGCATCAGGGTCTTTTCTAATGAGTCAGCTCTTTGCATCAGGTGGCTTCAGTTTCAGCATCAGTCCTTCCAATGAATATTCAGAGTTGATTTCCTTTAGGATTGACTGATTTGATCTCATTGCTGTGCAAGGGACTCCCAAGAGTCTTCTCCAACACCATAGCTCGAAAGCATCAATTCTTCAGCATTTTTAATAAATATAAATTCTTGGAGGGTATAGCGTCACACAGATTCTATGTCCCATGGCCTTAGCAGGAAGGTTACTTTGGGATTTGGCACAGACCCTGCCACTGTTTCCATGAGCATGAATTATCTCTCCCCAGATTGCTCTGCTTTTGTGGATTTTCTGCCAGGAGTTGCTGTGCTGTTCTTTGCTCTATACACATAAGCACATCTCTTGCTTAGGCAGAATATAGTTTCATCTCGAGCATATACACTTTCAGCTTTCAGGAAAGATGTGTGCTCCCTCTGATTCCAAAGACCCCACCTGTAACCAGCAAAAATGGCCCTTGGACCACAGCCTTCCAGACTTATCTGTCATTTTGGAAGTCCTGTTCCCAGAGGCCTCCACAGCGTCCAAGATGGCTTAATGAGAAAGGCCTCTGCCTTGTTTTAAGTCACTAATTTTTGGTAACTTGTTCCAGCAGGAACTGGTGCAGGTGGGGAGAAAGGCCTTGCTCAAGGCCTCTGGATTGTCAGGACCCCGTCTCTCCACAGACAATCTTTGTGTGAGCTGGTCTTAGCTCTGTGAATTGGGCCATCTTTTAAAGCCCAGGACACATTGAGACTAGACCCAGAACAAAAACTAGTCATCACCCAAGGGGCAAGAGTACCAGCTGTGTGCTGAGCACCAGTCATGTACCAGCCCGTATAGGAAGGCAGGAGACATATTGTTGTGATCTCAGCCAGCATCAGAGCCTTCTGTGTCCCCACCCCTTCTGCAGGAATAATTCCACATGATATGTGAATTTGTCTAGAGAAAATCATACCTGACAAAGTTTCACTTGCTTTAAATGATGAATTAAAAAAAAAGAAAACAGAAAGATTGGGGTGTTAGTATTCATTTCATAATTCAATCAATACACTACTCCTGATGATAGAACCAAATTAGAACATTAGATGCAATATTTAAATTAAAAACGTAACCAGCAGAAACAATATTAATGGTGATATCAAACATAGGGAGAAATTAGTGAGATGGGGATAGTGAGAGGTGACATCTAGCTGCAGCAGGGGCGTGATCACTGTTAAAATATTGAAATAGTTCCAGAGAACTTGGTAAACAGTCACTGCTCCTGTCTCCTCCCCTCCCCACCGCCCACCACCAGTCCTTCCACTGGATTGAAATCCCCCAATTCAGCAACTAACGGGTTAACAGCTGACCCGTCAGCACACCTGTGGAGCCCAGCACCTTGGACAGTGCCAAGCCTGATGGCTAATGCCTGGCACACTTGTCCTCAAAGACTTTCAATGTCACCCCTGAGTACAAGTAAGTAAAGTCCTTACCCTCCACATTAACGTATCAATTTATATTGTACAGACCTGATAAATCAAGATATGCTTGTAACTAGAATTATAGGCATGTTACCTTCACATATGAAGGCCAAGTGGGAAGGCAGAGAGGACAGGGAGCAGAACGGAGGGGAGGGGCAGGGTGGGGAGCACTGCTTTCCATCCTCAAGGCTTCTGAGCTATTTATTACCATCTACATGCTTCCCTCTCGTAAATAAACATTAGACACCTCATGTTCCCTAAGTCCCAGATCATGCTCCTCTTCCAGGCTGTGGACGAGGACTACACGTCTCAGGCTCCCTGCAGCTACACCAGGGCCGTGGGGCTGGGCATGTCCTGTGATCAAGATAAGTGAGCGCCATCCATGTCTTTAAAGTGTTCTGCTCAAAGCAATGTGCTCAGTCACCCAGTCATGCCCTACTCCGTGCGACCCCACGGACTGTAGCCCACCAGGCTCCTCTGTCCATGGGATTCTCCAGGCAAGATTACTGGAGTGGGTAGCCATTTCCTGCTCCAGGGGATCTTCCTGACCCAGGGATCAAACCTGCCTTGGCAGGCATATTCTTTACCACTGAGCCAGCTGGGAGGCCCCACTCAAACAGTTTCTTCCTGTTGCAAGACCACCTGCGTAATGGAGGACTATAGACCAGTTGGTCTGAGAGCAAAATATTTTCTGTCCCTTGCTTAGTAGAAGATAAAGAAGTGTAAGTCACCATATCCAGAAGGAGCGACCTATGTAGCCACCTGTCCCCATGTTCTTGGGAACCTTCCAGAACTTTCCATAGTAGACGCTGGAGAGAAGAGGGAGAAAGTGGAGAACACGGCCGAGCCTGGGATGTAGCAGGGACTCAGGGACAGGCAGCTACAGTTTAACCACCCAAGGAATAGGTGTTAGGATCAAAGAGTGTCTCTCTTCACAGTCCTGGCAGACGCTGATGGTCCCGAGCCCTGAGAGGCAGACATCAAGCCCACAGCTCAGCCCTGATCCTGTAGAGCCTCAGGGCGGCTGCAGAGGCTTTGCAACCCACAGTTCTGCTAAGGGGAGCTGCCTCCCAGTAACCTGGGGTTGCGTTTACTGAGAAGCACGAGGCCACTCTTCATATATTTTTAATATTCTAGTTATCATGCAAAATCTCATCGATGAGAAAGTTTAAGCAGTGTGCAAACAAGGCAGCCTGCCGAGCCACGTTAAGATACCTAGCACACCATGTCAACACGACAAGCCTCACGTCGTGTTTCTGATTATATTTAATAACACTAAATTAACTTTTCTTCATGTAACATATTGTGCCTGCGATGCTATTTGTTTGAACTAAAAACACCCTTCCTACTTTTCTGTTGTAATAAAAGGACTCACGTGGTGACCAAAATTTCTAGCCATTTTTATGCATTTGCAGAACAGTAGGAACACGGAGCAATTCGTCTCTGAAACCAGTCAGAGACAGGCGTGCTGAAATGGGCTCCATTACCCAGGGCACGGCGGATTGTTCCAGACATCTGGGAATGGAGCAGCTACTCACAGGGGGACCCAGACCATGCCATCCTGAGGGCATGGCTCTCGCTTCTCCTTCCTGCACCCGGGGCTGGGAGGATGAGGCCAGAAATGCATCAGCAGGCACTCACGCACTCCAGCCCTTCAGGGCCAAGCAGGGGGAGCTTGGCTGCAGGGGCCTTGGGACATGTCCACCTTGTCACACATGCAGACTGGGGCTGTAACTGCCAGTGGAGCAGTGGGGACCTGGGCAATGACCCCTCCCGGTCGAGGAGAGGTGCCCGTCCAGCAAGAGCATATAGGGGTTTAGCGCTCGTACTGCTAGCCTTGGGCTTCATTCTGATGCTAGACTTTTTCATCCTCCGTTGATGCCCCAGATAATTTTGCATTTAAGTGTGAGGCTTACTTCCTGCCCATTTCTAAGCCAGTGAAGATCACAGGACGTGGTCGGGTTTGAGGCTGGGGGTGAAGGAGGCTGGAGCTCCCTGTCTGCTTTTCCCTTCCATGCTTCCTTGTTCTCAATAAGACTTAGATTAAGCAAATTCAAAAGACAGGAGGCCCCCGCAGGACAGGACACAGGCAGGCCCTAGGCTAGAGTTCCCACACGCATCTTGGCTCTTGTACAACGTGGCGGGCGTTCAAGGTGGATGAGCCACTCTAAACGGAGCATTGGAAACAGACTCCTGGCCACCGCCAGCCTCAGAGAGAACAGGGATTCACCTGGTTTCTTTCTGATTTGAAGCTGTGAGGAGAAGTGCGGGTCAAGACTGCACCTAATAAGGATGGCGGTGACAAAGTGAAGAAGCAAAGGCCATTCTCAGGGATGGACAAAAGGAGAAAAATCTGGCTTGACAATAATTCAAAGAAGAGACTGAGACTATTTCCCCCAAATATTAAACCTAAATATTGTGGAGCAATGATTCATCTAAAGCAAATGCCGGCTATTCAAATATCTTCCTTCTATAGAAATCTAGAGAAGCTAACACTACTATTAGATGAGGCTTAACAATGGCAACCCACTCCAGTATTCTTGCCCGGAGAATCCCATGGACAGAGGAACCTGGCAGGCTACAGTCCATGGGGTCGCAAGAGTCGGACATGACTTAGCAGCTAAACCACCACCACCAATATGAATGTATGAATTAATAAACAGCATGCAGCTGAAAAAATAAATATTGTATTTCATTTACAAGAATCTCCACCCCCCGCAAAACAAAGTAACTTTGAAAGCTAAGAGTAATGGGGAAGAATTTTCACTTTCACATACTTACATGTGCTACATGTATGTCCCAGACAGCAAACTATGTGACTCCACAAAACCCAGATGACCACAGCTGGACAAAGAACTTAGACTAAAAATGCAAGTCATGAGCTAAGTAAGGAAATGGGAGATGTCAAAAGAATGCCAGAGGGATAGATTATTCAATGCCTGGCGCAAAATTCTTTGTCGACTATGTAAAAAATAATCTAAATCTTTATATAATATCTCACAAAAAATACATTCCAAATAAAAATAAAAAGTAAATGAAAAATAACAAGGATAAGTAAGAAATATACATGATTTTTAAAAGTGTGCAAGTTTAGTGTGAGAAAGGCTTTTCCAAGCACAAGACCTAAAGAAGGAAGCAGAAGAATTATTAAAGAGTAGTCTAAATAAAAATGAAAAAAACTGCTAAAGGAAGAAATGCCTAATATTAACGTAAAATTAAAATGGAAACCATTTGAGAGAAGATGTTTGCTAAACATAGGATTGTATGTGCTAAGTCACTTCAGTCGTGTCCGACTCTTTGTGACCCCATGAACTGTAGCCTGCCAGGCTCCTCTGTCCATGAGGTTCTTCAGGCAAGAATACTGGAGTGGGCTGCCATTTCCTTCTAGCTCATGGTTATTAGCCTTAAGATAAAAAGAACTCTTGAAAATCAATAAGTAAAAGGTAAATAGAAAACCTGGCAAGGTGACTCACCAAAGAGAAACGTGAATGGTTAATAAAATTCTGAAGTAGTGAATGAGCATACCCAGCATCAGTCCAGTTCAGTTCAGTCGCTCAGTCGTGTCCAACTCTTTGTGACCCCATGGACTGCAGCACTCCAGGCCTCCCTGTCCATCGCCAACTCACGGAGTTTACCCAAACCCATGTCCATTGAGTCGGTGATACCATCCAGCCAGCTCATCCCCTGTCGTCCCCTTGCACCCAGCATCACAGGTGTCCAATTTGCAGGGCTCTTCCTGAGTGTCTGTGGCTCCTCTAGCAGGGTTTCATCTGTTTGTTCTGTTTTCCTTCGCTTTTTACTGGTGGTATCAGGGCCTCAGTAACCTGGTCCCGGGGAAGGGCCATTCTCCTGTCATTAGCTGAAACTTTTTAGAAGGAAATTTGGCAATGCACATCAAGTTTGGGGCTTCCCAGGTGGTGGGGTGGTAAAGAACCCGCCTGCCAATGCAGGAGATGCAGGCCCAGTTCCTGAGTCAGGAAGATCCCCTGGAGGAGGGCATGGCAACCCAACTCTTGCGTGCAGAATTCCACAGACAGAGGAGCCTGGTGGGCTATGGTCCACAGGGTTGAAAAGAATCGGACAGGACTGAGCACACACACACAAAGTTTATTTAAAACATGCATGATCTTTGACATCGTAACTCCATTCCTAGGAATTTTTCTGAAGAAAAACTAAAATAAGTGCAATGATTATGTTTTTAAGTTCATACAGTATTATTTACAAAAATCAGAAACTTTTATCCTAAGAGTGAGGGCCACAATACCCACCTCTCATAAATCCTACGATTTCTGACAAAACACAGAATCTGGCACAGAGCTGGTTTGTATTAAATTATCATCCCCATTGTTGTTGTTTAGCCATACCATGAAATGCTGGATGCCATTAAGAAAAATGTCGGAGAAATACGTGGATTCACCTGGGAAAATTTGAGATACAGTAAATGTGGGAAAAGTTAGCTATAAAACAACAATTACAGGAAAATCCTATTTTTGAAAAAATATATATATCTGAGTATGTATCTTGAACATTCTGCAAGGAAATTAACAAAACGTTAGTAGCACCCACCTATGGATTCTAGGATGATAGAGTAATTCTTTTATTCATAATTCTCTATATTTTCTTCTTCATCTAGAGTGATCATGTATTTCTAGGGCAATAAAACAAAGTATTTAAACTAGGAAGACTATGTAGGTACAAATGAAATACTTGTGACACAGTGGAGAGTGAGACAATATCCCAACTGGCCTATACGCTGATTTCAGCCTGGCAGAAACACCCACACACGTGGAAGGCTGGAGGTCTGCGAGCGGAAATGAGCCAAGTTGAGCTGTGGGATGCGGCTACCTCCTCACCCCAGCAGAGAGGGGCTCGCGCCCTGAACTCTGAACTTTACGAGCTTCTGCTCTGACCCCGCACCTGCTCAGAAGACAAGGTCATGAGGTCCGAGGGGTGGATGCTCACCTGGAGTTCACGGTCCCTGGTGGAGCCCAGCCCATCTCCCCTGTGACGTCTACCGCTGAAGACACGTCCACTCAGAGGCTCCAAGGCTGGCCCCGGGGCTCACTGTGGGTGAGTGAGTGCGGACAGGGCTTGCGTGCAAGGTCCTCAAAGTGTGAGAGGTGGTCAGAGGTGCAAAGAGAGACACGTGGTCCGAGGCCAGGGGCCAGCTCTCCTGCTGCCACGCCCAGAGAGGGACAGGAGGAGCCCCCCTCCTAACTCGAAACTCCAGCCTCCCTTCCAGGGAGCCTTCCTCGCCCGCAGAGGGGGAGCCGCAGCACCTACCTGGCAGATTAGCTAGTCGCATCGGCACCTCTTCATACTGAGCCCCACAGCCCGTGTCCATGTGAGCCTTGCTCAGGACCGACAATGTCAGGGCTGGTCTTGGGCGGCGAGGCTATCACTTCCATGCCTGTTGTTGTCTTTGATGTTTTATTTTCTTTGCTATCGTTGCAAGTGGCCTTTTTCATTACAAAAGCTAAAAATAAGGAAATACCAGCCAAATGGTCCATTTCTCTTAGACTGAGGCTTGTGACGGCCTGCTGGGGGTCCTGTGCCCACTCCCATTGGTTCACAGGCCGCACACCCGTCTTTCCCACCTTCTGGCCCACAGTCAGCCTCTTTCCCCACCCAGCCGCCCCAGCCCTGTGTCGTCTCCCCAGATCCAGAGGCCTCCACTGGCCCTGGCTTCACAGCTCCCACAGTTCCAGGTGTCTTGGTCCAGCCCACATCCTGGAAGCTTGGAATTCCCACAGCCTTCGGCTGCTTGTCCCAGGAGTCTGGGGGCTTTTCCAGCAAGATCTGCACTGAGTCCTGGGCCGAGGCCTCTGCTGGACCCTTGGCTTGAGGGTCTCAACTGTCCACCTCTGGTGCCCCTGTCTCCAGGTGGGGCCTCCAACTGTGGGCAAGGTTCAGACCCGAAGTCCACCTAATGATGGCCTCCCTTCGGGACAGTCCCTGCTTCTTCCTCCACACACACACACACACACACACACACACACACACACACACGTGTGTGTGTAAGCACACAGGAAGAAACGAGATGCCGTCCCTGGTTTGCATTGGCATAACTGTCTCTCTCAGGCTGGCAGCTGCTCTTCAGGGAGAGTAACTGTGATGGACGGGACCCCAGGGGCGCCGGCTGGACCTTCAAACTACATCGAGCTGCTCCTATCTGAACAGAGGGGCTGGGACCCGAGGGTGCAGGACACACCCAGTGACGTGGACTTACAAGCACAGGGTGTGAAATAGAAGCGGCTCAAGAAACACTGGATGAATTCAGTCTACAGTTCAGGATCAAGAGGACAGGAGGCCAGCTCCCTGTTAAAACGCCAAAGACCAGTCTGACTCGCTTCTGTCCCACGCGTGGACACAGATGCTCCCTTCTCTGGCTTCAGACACACAGTAATCCTTACTCAGGTTTTAACCTGGAGGGGATTCAGGGGTTCATAAATCTGGATGGGAAAAATTACTGAGACGTGACATATCTTTAATTCTGAATGCAGGCAGCAAACCATGGTGCTTTCAGCGGTAAGGACAGAAATCAGGAGAAGCTTTGAGATGTCTGCTACAAACATGATGCGACATGAAGTGTCAGGCATTTTCAGCATCCCCACTACAAAGAGCATTGATCACTCCTGACCAGACCAGGTCACTGGTGTGTTAAAGAAGCAGGCATCACACAGTTACTCTAGTGTCTGTACCATCCTTTTTTTTTTCTAATACCTGATAACTTAATTTCAGTTGTTCTTTGCTGGCTCAGACGGTAAAGAATCTGCCTTTACCTGCAACTCAAGAGACCTGGGTTCGAACCCTGGGTTGGGAAGATCCCCCGGAGAAGGGAATGGCTGCCCACACGAGTATTCTTGCCTGGAGAATCCCATGGACAGAGGAGCCCAGGTGTTTCCTACGACCAGTGCATTCTCTCGGCAACGCTCTGTTTTCACAGTCCATGGGGTCGCAAAGAGTCGGACACATCTGAGAGACTAACACTTTCACTTTGAACAATATTTGGCTCTATTTCATAGATTTTTAAATACATTGTTTCAGAAGGGGCGTCCAAAGGTCCTGCCAAACGCCAAAGGGGCCACAGAAAAGAAAATGCCCCAAAGGGGCCACAGAAAAGAAAAAGCCCCAAAGGGGCCACAGAAAAGAAAATGCCCCAAAGGGGCCACAGAAAAGAAAATGCCGCAGCCCGGCCCCCGCCCCCACCAAGGTGCCATGAGCTTAATGCCCCATTAGTCAGTACCTTCAGGTTGCAAACTAGGCAAAACAGATCTTTTCCAAGGGAACCAGTCCTCGTTCCAGACCTCCTAGCTTCCTAAATTTAAGTGGCAACTTCAACTTTGTTCCAGCACTCGGCGCCAGGAATGCAAGATGAAAGAGGGCCGTGGACCGGAGCCAACCACAACCAGCCTCTGAGCCAGGAGAAGGAATAGACAAAGCTGGAAAATAAGCAAAGGGCTTTGTTATTATGGTAACTTTGGCTGGTGTAAGTAAACACAGGCTTTAAAATGCTCAGGGTCACACAGAAGCAAAGATCTGGGGCCTATTTGTTTGGGAGCCAAGGATATGGGGAGAACCCGCCAGGATCATAATTCTGGCTGGCACCGTGGGGTAATGACCCAGAACTGGTTTGTTTTGACAGCTAAAACTCAAGGCAGATAGCTGAGATGCTGCGGTGTTAAAACCAGACTGGCCTCTCAGATGAGCCCGGGACCAGAGGCACCAGTCGCCCGAGGACACCACTTTCTCTTTCTCTCCCACATGGGCAGCATTAAGCACAGGGATTTACCCAGAAGCATCCTGCAATAGAGGTTGGCCAGTCAAAGGAAAAGATGAGGCCACTGGGTGGCTGTGAAAGCCATCACACATCTGGCTGGCAACCCTGCCAAGTGCCCATCTAAGCCAGAACCCACACGCTAGGAAAGACTGGAGGCAAATGGAGAAGGGGGCAGCAGAGGATGAGATGGTTAGATAGCATCACTGACTCGATGAACAGCAAGTTGAACAAACTCCAGGAGATAGTGGAGGACAGGAGACCCTTGCGAATTGCAGTCCATGGGGTTGCCAGGAGTCAGTTACGACTTAGCAACTGAACAACAAAATGTGCCGAATACCCCACGTGTCTCCAGATCCAATTCCTCCGAGGGGAAATTCTTACAATTCACCTTTCTTTCTCCAAGATAGAGGCTATGACAAGCACATGACTGGCCCCTGTTTGAGAGAGGAATGTAACCCCTAACTAGGCATTTTTAAGTATATTGAAGGATACTTCCATCAGTAACACAAAATCCACAGAAAAGCAAATGGGATATGACCACCTCTCAAATAGCAAGCACCGGAGCCAATCCAGTTCATGCTTCCCCAAGAACATCCCGAGTCCAGTGGCAGCCCCCCAGGATCGTGTGTGTGCGCTCAGTCGTGCCTTACTCTTTGCAGCCCCAGGGACTGTAGCCCACCACGCTCCTCTGTCCATGGAATTTTCCAGGCAAGAATACTGGAGTGGGTTGCCATTTCCTACTCCAGGGTATTTTCCCAACGCAGGGATCGAACCTGTGTCTGTCTCTTGCATCTCCTGCGTTGGCAGGTGGATTCTTAACCATTCTGCCATCTGGGTAGCCCCCACACTACCCAAGGGCCGAGTAGTGATTGAGTGCAGGATTGAACACGAAGCACAACTTCAGGGGGCTTCACTTCAGTTCAGTTCAGTTCAGTTCAGTCGCTCAGTCGTGTCCGACTCTTTGCGACCCCATGAACTGCAGCACGCCAGGCCTCCCTGTCCATCACCAACTCAGGGGGCTTTAGGGAAACCCTTATGGAGAAGTGAACCTTTCTGGCAATGAGAGAGGACCCTGCTATTGAGAACAACTCTAAAAGCTGGATAGAAAAAAAATCTGCTTGAGGACATTGGAAACCAATCAAGACAGCCAAGACTTGAGGGTTTGAAATCTCAGAGGGAAGGGGAAAGCGCTGGGGTGAGTCTTCTGTTCACTGATGCTTTTTTTCCCACTGGGGTATTTGCCAATTTACAGCATAGGAAATAGAGTTGAAAGGAAAAGTGTAGCCCAGAAAAGTCTCGCTGGGCTGAGAAGACAACATTTGGAATGCAGCACAGCCAGAAAATGAGAGGCCAGGATTCTAGTGTAAAAGAAACCCCAAGAGAAGCCAGCCCTCGTATTCTGCACCCAGTTCTCCCCAGGGCACTTGTCAACGCCGAGCAGTGAACACAGGGCAAAGCAGGAGACACCGAGAGGGAAGCAGCTGCTAAGAGGCTTAAAAGCTAAGTGGGGATCTTGGCAGACGCAGAGTCCTGGAGAGACAAAAATTGAAGTTCAGCGCTCACTAAGGAGGGGGCAGGGGCGTGGTAAGGACTTCAGGTTCTCAGCTGAAATTCCTAAGACACTATCGCCCAGGAATAATGCAAACCATACATAGATATGCAGGAGATATGGAGGACAGGGAAACCCGGCCTGCTGCAGTCTATGCGGTCACAAGGAATTGGACACGACTTAGCCTCAACAGATCCCCTAGAAGAAGGGAAAGGCTACCCACTCCAGTATTCTGGCCTGGAGAATCCCATAGACTGTGAAGTCCGTGGGGTCACAAAGAGTCGGACACGACTGAGCAACTTTCACTTTCACTAGCCTCAGTAGATCACCCCTTACACCAATGGAAAGCCAGACTAGATGAGGTCAAGATGATCTTCCCTTACTCCATCCCCCTCAAGAAGTAAAGGGCAACACCATCCAGTGGCCGTATATTATAATACGGAGTCTTGACATTCAAATAAAACTTACCAAATGAGACATGCAATAGGAATAAATCATAAAATTCAAGAGAAACAATTGAAGATAGGAACAGGCTCACAGGTGATCCTTATATTAGAGTAATCAGATATGAACTAGACTTATAATGAATATGTTTGAGAAAATTAATGAAAATACAGAATTTTGTCAGAAAACTGGAATCAATAAGAAAGAATCATAATGAAATACAATATATAACTTGGGAGTTTAGCCAATTGATTTACATGAAAGTTAGACATAGAAGAAGAGATGATAAGTGAGATAATGACAGACCAATATGAAAGATCCAACATCGGCCCAGGAAAACCTAAGAGACGTATGAAGACAGGGTAAAGAAATCTAACGCCTGGTTAACTGGAAAGGTTAGATAAAAGCATCATTGGAAGAGATAGTGGGTGAGATTTCTCCAACTCTGACAGAAGAATTTCAAGATATTCTACAAAGTCCCTGAAAGGATAAATACAGTTTTGATTTTCATACCAAAATTGAAAATCAAAGACAGGGAAAAAATTAACAGCAAAAGCAACCAAAGATAAATAAAGGGAAAATAATAAGATAAACTGCTATGTTTTCAAGATAAATGAAGAAAGCCAGAAGACAATGGAAAGAAATCTTTTAAATGATAGAAGAAAGTAATAGCTACTTTAGAAATTTATCCTCATTGAAATATCTTTTAAAAACGAAGAGCACATAAAGTTTGAAAAATGAGAATGTGTATTTATAGTACACCCATACTAAAAGAAACATTAAAGCAGATTATTAAGGTACAAAGAAAATGGTAACGAGTAGGTTCACAGTAGTGCTTGAAGAAGCAGAGACCGTTAGAAAGCTTACACAACGAACATCACTCAAGTGGTGAAAAGCTAAAAGCTTTCCTCTAACACCAGTGAAAACACAAAGATAACCTACTCTCACCACTTTTATTCAACATAGATTTGGAACTCTTATCCAGAGTAATTAGGCAAGGAAAATAAGTAAAAGATGTTCATGTTAAAAAGGAAGAAGTAAAACTCACTATTTGCAATGCATGCACGCACACTTCAGTTGTGTCCAACTCTTTGCTACCCCCTGGACTGTAGCCCAACAGGCCCCTGTGTCCATGGGATTCTCCAGGCAAGAATACTGGAGTGGGTTGCCATTTCTTCCTTCAGGGGATCTTCCTCACCCAGGGATTGAAGCCGCATCTCTTATGTCTCCTGCATTGGCAGACAGATTCTTTACCTTTAGCGCTACCTGGGAAGCTCAACACATTTATTTATTTGGCTGTGCTGGGTCTTGGTTGCGGCATTCAAGATCCAGTTTCCTGACCTTGGATCAAACCCATGCCCCCTGCGTTGGGATCGCAGAGTCTTAACCACTGAACCACTAGAGAGGTCCCTGTGAATCTACTCATTACCATTTCCTTTGGACCTCAATAATCTGTTTTAATATTTCTTTTAGTATGGTGTACTATAAATACATATTCTCATTTTTCAAACTTGATGTGTTCTTTATTTTTAAAAGACACTTCAATGAGGATAAATTCCTGAGGTAGCTATTACTTTCTTCTAGCATTTACAAGAGTTCTCTCCACTGTCTTCTGGCTTTCCAGTTTGCAGATGACACCACCAATGACACCACCAAAACCTATTAGGACTAATTCATGAATTCAGTAAATTGGCAGGATACAAAGTCAAGACAGGGAAATCTGTATGTACTATACAGTATTTTTACAAACTAATAACAAACTATAAGAAAGAGAAATTAAGAAAACAACAGCACTTACAATGACAGCAAAAAGAATAAAATAACCTAGGAATAAATTTAATCTAGGAGGTGAAAGACTTATACACTGAAAACTGGAAGACATTGATGAAAGAAATCAAGGAAAGACATAAATAAATGGAAAGAGCTCCCACACTCATAAATCAGAAGAATTAATACTGTTAAAATATCCACACAGCTCAAAGAAATATACAGAACAAACGTAATTAAAATGTTTTAAAGTCTTTGCATTATTGGAAAAATGATAAAAGGTTTAATCTGAGTTGACTCTAATGAGCTAAGAATATGAAAGTTACCCGGAGACCCACCAAAAATAATAACCATGAGAATAGCCATGAGAAAAAAATAAAAGAGCATATGACCATAAGAAAAAACAAAAGAACAGATAACCAGTAATCTGAAAGAGAGTAAAAACTTAAAGAATAAATAATCTTTTTATTCTTGGCATCAGGCTAGAGAAAATAGAGGAAACAAGTAAAAGCTAAAGAATAAAACATCAAATGTAATCCCTACACCAAAGTTTACATTAGGCATAAATGAAGTAAATACGCCAATTGAAAGACTCATATAATCTTTTAAGTGAATTTTTTAAAGCCTAACTACATGCTGCTCAAATATGCTAGATGTTGCTTGTTTTATTAGTAAGGATACAGTCAAGTTCAGAGGAAAAGAATGAAAGTGGAGATCTCATGCAAATATCAACCCCCAAAAGACTGCAATACCTACGTTCATATCAGACAAAGTTGACTCTTAACACAAGACATGTTATTAGAAATAAAGAGAGATTTTATAGTGATTAAAGGGAAAGTTCAACAACAAGATAAAATAATTCCAAATGTGTTCCACCTAATAAAATAGCTCAAAAAATATAAAGCAAACACAACAGAAGTAAAAGTAAAACCATAGAAATCCACAAATTTACTTAGAGATTTTAATACTGTTCTCTCAGTGGAAGATAGAAAAAGCAGAAAAAATAAAATCAGTAAGTCGATAGAAGAAGTAAAAGCCACAGTTAACCAATTGGACCTGTTTGACATGCACAGTATATACTACACCCAACAACCACAGAATACGTATTCTTTACAAGCTCACACAAAACATTTCTTAGAATCTATGTTGGATTATAAAATAAGTCTCAATATAATATGCTCTATGATCAGAGCAGAATTGAGCTCAAAATCAATAACTAAAAGATAACCAAAAATTCCTTCCTAATTATTTGGAAATTAAGCAACACAATTCTAAATAATGTACAGTCAAAGAAGAAATCATAATGAAAATTAGAATGCGTTTTTAATTAATTTTTATTGGAGTACAGTTGCTTTTCAATGCTGTGTAGTTTCTACTGTACAGCAAAGTGAATCAATTATGTACAAACATATATCCCCTTTTTTTAAGATTTCATCCCTATTTAGGGAACCACATAGCATTGAGTAGAGTTCCCTAGCTATACAATAGGTTCTGATTAGTTGTCTATTTTATACATAGTAGTATATATATGTCAATTTCAGACTGAATAATAATGAAAACAAGTTTTACTGAAATTTTCAGATTAAGTAATACCTAGAAAGAAATGTATATCCTTAAATACACATTTTCGACATGTGTAAAGGCTGCAAAATTATGATCCAAGCCAAATGCCCTTGAACTTTTTGGTCTCAAGACTATTTCATAGTCTTAAAATCATTGAGGACCCCAAATAATTCTTGCTTATGTGAATAATATCAATCCTTATTTATCATACTCTAATACTAGGCTTAAAAATTTTTTTTATTAATTCTTTTTAAGTAACAATAAGGAATCCATTACATATTAACGTTGATAACATCATTTTAGAAAAAAAATTTCTGAAGTAAAATATTAAGTGAAAAGTTTGGCATTGTTTTGCATTTTTGAAAATTTCTGTAATGCTTAGCTTAATGGAAAACAGCTTTATGTCATATTTGCAGCTGTATTCAATCTGTCTTGATATTTTGTTTTGGGTGAAGTACATAAAGAAAATTTATCTTCACATAGCTATGTAGTCGGATAAAGGAGTATTTTAATAGCTTTGTCAGGTAATTGTGTAGGTCTCCTTTGATACTACACTAAAATTTATCAGGTGTAATTTTTTAAAGGTGAATTGCAATGTGACATCTGATGTGCATGCATTTTCTCTACTCCATTACACTAGAATCCATGTCTATCTTACACATCGAGTGGATCTTTCACTCACACATAATTTTATAACGTTATACGATAATCAGGAGCTTCCCAGGTGGCGCTAGTGGTAAAGAACCCACCTGACAATGCAGGTTAGACATAAGAGATGGGGGATATATCTCTAGGTTGGGGACATGCCTGGAGGAGGGCGTGGCAACCCACTCCAGTATTCTTGCCTAGAGAATCCCATAGACAGAGGAACCTGGCGGGCTACGGTCCATAGGGTCACAGAGTTGGGCACAACTGAAGCAACTTAGCATGAGCATACAACAGCCATTTTGAAAATATTCATTTACTGAGTTACGCAGATCTTGCAAATATCAACACATTATCCTTATACACTTTTTTGAAATTATACTCAGTAGTGTCTCTACTTATCTCATTATGAATGTCTCAATGTATGGGAAAGCTCTCAAGGTCCTGTTAATGGAAACAACCTTCTCTTTGCCTGGAACTGGTCCAGTTTTAGCACTGAAATTCCTGCATCCCAGGAAATTCCACAGTTCCAGGCAAACCAGCATGCTGGACCAATGTGAATGTAAGTCTTCCAAAATTTTCAGTTTTGCTTAAAAGCTTGAAATTTATCATTGGCAATAAATATTCTCAGTGATTTTCCTTGAAATGACAGATTTATTTTATTATTCTTTTGAAAAACTTCTGCAAAATACCCAACTTGGAATAACTGTAACTTGTCTGTCAGTTTTTCGAGTAAAATAGCAATTCGTGAAAAAAGGGGGGCTTGTTCATTTTGTATCACCAACAATTACAAAAGTATTCTCCTTTGAGTCAATTATTAGACTTCAGTATTCAACAGAAATGCTTTATGCTTATTTCTTATTTTGCTATACAGAATATTTATTAAAAGACAAATAAAATTAGTATTTTTTACCACTCATAAAATATATTTTTAAGTGAAACTATCAGTTTGTTTGAAAGTATGTGGCATTAAGGTATGTAATGACTACTAACACAGTTTGGTGTTACTATGCTAATTCAAAGGGCACGAACAATTTTATTCACTGTTAGTTTTACATCATCAATAAAAAATAACAACACAGTAAAAAGGTGATGAATATTGTATTGTTTTAGTACTATTATGAAAATACTTCTGACTTCATTGGGCATCTAAATTCCCTGTGTATCCCCAGGGTTCACAGAAGATACTTTGAGAACTGATGCCCTAAATACTCACATCAAGACCCTAAAAATAAAAAGTAAATTGGGCCCAAAGAAATGAAAAAAGGAACTTAAGAATTCAATACTGGGTTATTTGAGACAGCAGAAAGAGAAAGAGCAAGGTAAGAGCATAAACCAGCTAAATATAAAACAAAAACAGCTGAAAATAAACACAGTCTGAAACTGGCTTTTTGAAAAATCTAACAAAATACATGCATAGATAAGGTGAGACTGATCAAGAACAAGAAAGGCAACAATACTAATACCAGGAACAAAAACAAAAAAAGACCATCAATGTATATATTATAGATACTAAGAAGATGATATTCTGAACAACTTCATGTCAATACATTTGGAGAATTTACCTGGAATGTATCACTGAAACATACAAAACTGACTCAAGAAGAAATAGAAAATCTGAAATGCTTAATATGTATTTTAAAAAAATTAAACTTGTAGTTCAAACACATCCCACAAGGGAAAACCCAACATCTAAGTGACTTCTTTGGTGAATTCTTCTGTGTATTTAAGAAAGAAATGGTCCCTATCTTATTTTTTTCCAAAGCTTAGCAAACGAGAAATCACTCTGTCAGTTTATTTTTCAAAACCAGTATAATCTTCATATCAACATTTGATTAATGGCCTTATGAAAAAGAAAAAGAAAACTAAGATCATGCCATCTGGTCCCATCACTTCATGGCAAATAGATGGGGAAACAGTGGAAACAGAGGCTGACTTTATTTTTCTGGGCTCCAAAATTACTGTGGATTGTGATGCAGCCATGAAATTAAAAGACACTTGCTCCTTGGAAGTAAAGTTATAACCAACCTAGACAGCATATTAAAAAGCAAAGACATTACTTTGCCAACAAAGGTCTGTCTAGTCAAGGCTATGGTTTTTCCAGTAGTCATGTATGGATGTGAGAGTTGGACTATAAAGAAAGCTAAGCACTGAAGAATTGATGCTTTTGAACTGCAGTGTTGGAGAAGACTCTTGAGAGTCCCTTGGACTGAAAGGAGATCCAGCCAGTCCATCCTAAAGGAGATCAGTCCTGGGTGTTCATTGGAGGGACTGCTGTTGAAGCTGAAACTCCAATACTTTGGCCACCTGATGCAAAGAGCTGACTCATTGGAAAAGACCCTGATGCTGGGAAAGATTGAGGGCAGGAGGAGAAGGGGACGACAGAGGATGAGATGGTTGGATGGCATCACCGACACAATGGCTTTGGGTGGACTCCAGGAGCTGGTAATGGACAGGGAGGCCTGGTGTGCTGTGGTTCATGGGGTTGCAAAGAATCGGACATGACTGAGTGACTGAACTGAACTGAACTGACAGGTCTAATAATTTGGATGCAAATTTGCCAAATATTAACAAACCAAATCTGGTATGAAACAAAAACGCAAATGCATCACATTTCCATGGGGTTTATTTTAGGAATGCAATGTTGGTATAGGGCTTCCCAGGAGGTGGAATGGTAAAGAGTCTCCTTGTCAATGTAGGATATGCAGAGAGACCTGAGTACAATCCCTGGGTCAGAAAGATCCCCTGGAGAAGAAAATGGCAAACCACTCCAGTATTCTTGCCTGGGAAATCTCATGTACAGAAGAGTCTGGGAGGCTACAGTCCATGGGGCTGCAAAGAGTCAGACATGACTGAGTGACTTTGACTATCAGTTTCATATTAACATTAAGAATCACATACCTGGGAATAAATCTACAAAAGATGTACAGTGTCTGCACAGAAAACAGCAAATCACTGAAAGAAATTACAGAAGATTGAAATGAGTGTATATACATGCCATGAGCATTGATTAACAGACTCAACTGTGTAATTATGTCAGTTCCCTAGAGAGTCAATAAAACCCCAGTCTTAAAATCCCGAGGCATTTTGTGTGTAAAGTTGACAAACTGATTTTAACATTTATATAGAAATGGAAAGGACAGTCTTGAAGTTAAAAATGTATTAGACTTTAATGAGAGAAAAATGTATTTCCCAAATCAATTATGAAAACTCGTGACGGAAGGACAGAATAAAGAATCCAGGCACACAAGCATATTCAATTATATGATATATGCATCTATGTACATATTCAGCAATGAAAAAGTGAAAGTATTAGTTCCTTAGTGTGTCCAGCTCTTTGCTACACCAAGGACTATAGCCTGCCAGGCGCCTCTACCCATGGGATTCTCCAGGCAAGTGGGTTGCCATTTCCTTCTCTAGGGGATCTTCCTGATCCAGGGATCAAACTCAGATCTCCTGCATTGCAGGCAGATTCTTTACTGTCTGAGTCACCAAGGATGCCCGCTATTTCCAATCACCAAAACTTGGGGTAAACCCACAGATATCCACCAACCGTAGGACACATATCAATACTGTGATAGTTCCATGCAGTAGAATAGTATATGGCAGTGAAAAAGAACAAAGTATTGCTATATACATGGATAAATCTTGTAGAAATGTTGTTGAGCTAAAAATCCAGATGCATTATACATAAGTAGATGGAATGTAATTTCACACATTGGAAGTTTTAAACCAGGTAAAATTGAACTGTGATGATAGATGTCAGAATGGTGGTTGCCTTCCGCAAAGTGGTGACTGTAAGGGACTTTGAGGAAGGCTTCCATTGTCTGGTATCGTTTCACATCTCAACAAGGAGAAACAAGTGAGATTAAACGTTGTGAGAACCAAGATGTGCAGTGCTCATGGTGGGGACCTCAGGGAACCACTCGGGCTGACAGGAGAGAGGTGATGAGGAACAGACAAGGTGGGAGACATTCACAATGAAAAGTCAACAAAGACGGGGTCTTGGATACAAGCACAAGACGTGGAAGCACAGAAATGTCACTGACAATCTCATTCTCATTAAACTCCTGGAGTGGGACAAGGTGATGCCTAAATGTGATTGTTTAATCCTAGCAAGAGAAGACCGGGGGTCCTGTAATGAAGCAAGTACAGTTATGGAAGATGAACTGTTAGAAAAAGAGAAATGTCTTAGTAATGCTTAGTAAGGCTAAATAGAGTAATGCTACCAAGTATAGTTTTCCGACGTGTTGCTAAAACACGTCCTAAATTATAAAGAACATCATTTGCATACTGTAAAAGGAGAGCTCACAGGTCAGTGTTCCTCATACTTCATGTTAGCTTCACGGCCACACACTGGTTTATGAGTGGTTTACCCACCTCTTCCCTTCTTCTTATCGTTATTAATACCTCTCTTCAATCTATAATTTAAAAGGGTGTGTAATTGACAATGCTGTGAGTTCAATTTTTTAATGCCAATTAAAAGATGATACATCAATTATTCTTCCGACCTCTTACTGACTTAATTCTCAAAACTGTTCTGCCTTGCTAGGGTCAGTCTTACTGCCCCAGAAAAACGTGAGCAAATGAGGTAACAGGTAAGAGCGTGTTAGAAGCTGCGCTGACATGCAGCAACACACACGTGCCTATGGGTGCCCATGTGGTGCTGACCGCAACCCATCAGCTATGGTGGGACGTGACAGCCACATTTCAGTAGATGGATTCATCCTCTGCAGCCCAGATTTGTGGTGGGGGAATCCCACTTTCTTCCTCATTTTGTGTAAAAAGCATTGTGTGCTCCTCTGCTTTCAGAGCAGCTAAGTGCTGTCGTGTAATAGCAATGAAATCCATGCCTAAAATGATTAGCATCTGAAGCCAAATTCCTCCTGCTCGGAGAAGAGGAGGGAATTTAGACCGTGTTCTCCAATTACTGCTGCTCAGTGCTATTTGCTGAACTTATAGGCAGAAAATATTCATTTCAGATGCAGCCAAAAAGGCCAGTGTACCATGGTTATAACTGTGTTCTTTTCCCCTGTGGGTACCTGAAAAGGAAAACATTTTGATAAAACCTTTAAAAGTCCTTACCCACAGCTCTCTAAAACCTGACGGAAATGAGCTATGGGCTTTTTCACCAATGAGAAGCCTGCATTTGGGGCCCCAGGTCCCAGAGGAGCAGAGATGCTTGGGGAGGACCAGGTGCCCTCCCGCGGGACTCAAGGCGTCCTCAGCCTAGAGCGGCCGGCGGGACTGAAGTGGGGCTGAGCGTGTGCCATTAGCGTCTGTACGTCTGCACTTGAACTGCTCTTTGTTCTGCGGGGTTTATTTCACCCATAATAGACCATGTTGACTTCAAAGCAGCCCCTTGCTTGTGGGGTGATAGGCTAGGAGAACCGAGCTCATTAACAGTCCTCCCTTTCAAATGGAAATCGTCCTGCCTTTATGGAAGCAGAGTGGAGAGCCCTTGGTAGAATTAACTGCTTCCTCTTTTCTCTCTGCGACTCTGTGGGTCCGCACTTGCTTCTGGACAGAGACAGGGAGAGAGCTGGAGAGAGAAATTAAAGGGATATTCACATCACTCGTCCCCTTCGCCCAAGCTGAACACAGGTTAATCGGAGACGCTCAGAGAGCACTCAGTCCCACAGGATTGGTCCCCCAAGTGATCATGTAAGAGGATGATGTTCTCGGATGTCAATCCCTGGACCACTCTGCACGTACACGCGTGTGAGCAGGCACACACCCTCAGTGGACAGAGCTGCAGGATGGCCACGTCCTTTCCATACTGAGACCTCCCTCAGTGGCTTCTTGCACTGTCCTTGGGTTACCATTTGTTCCCAGGCTGCAAACCACGGTGAAAGCTCCAAGTCGAGAATGACAGGGAGCGTGAGGGTGGACAGGCCTCCAGCAGAGGGCAGGGCAGGTGGTCAGGGAGATGCTTCGGATTTGACAAGGCCTGGGTCAAACCGCTGCTCCAGGGGCAGCGTCTGGGGGCTCTTCTCCCCACACGGCTGTGCCATGGTCACCAGCCTCCAGGGGACCATGCAGGCCTCCTGTCCCCACGTCTCTCTCCCCAGGGACCCTGTCCCTCCACAGAAACACCGCCTGGAGGAGGAGGGCTGCAGACTCCAGGGCATTGGAAAGGGAAGGACATCAGACACCACTAGAGCCACTGCAACTGGGAGGGGAGACTCGCCGGAGGAGCATACCAGGGGCTGCGGAGGAATTTCAGGGACAGAGAAACGACATCTAATGCCTGAAGGGAAAAACCTGTAGCAATCTGAGGGACGTACTGCTGCCTGGCAGAACTTGGCAGGGCCCCCGGCCTTTCTCAATGCGGGATATGTGTTAATGGATCCAAAATATTGAAAGCAAATATTGACTCTGACTCCTAAAAAGCCTTTAATTATTTATTTTGAATAATTTGATACTCCAGTAAATTAATGCTGAAGCATTCCTCTGTGCCAAATCAGTGCTTCTCAGTGGGAACTCAGTCCATCTTCGCAGGCAAGCGCACACTCGCAGTAGGCAGTCCATTTCTGCAGAGTGCCATTAAGTTAATTTCAAAAAGAACCAGTAAAGGTATATGGAGCAGGCAGTAATAGCATGGAAAATATCCAAAATTACTAGACCCAGCCACAGAACTTGGATACCATTTTCATGCACTAATAATTTGTAGTCTACGTATTGAAGGTAACTATAAACTGACTACTTTCCCTGCTAAAGCAGTCAGGTAATTAAAAATACGCTGTTAGTTGTCTACCTTTCAACATTGGGGAACAAAATGCCTTTCTCTTCTTTCGCTCGGTAAAGCGTCTTGCAGCCCGTTCCCCAAAGCGACACTGAAGTCCCGCATCACAGAGATGGCCTCTGTGCCCTTGCTTTCCTTTGGGAGCATAAGGTGGATTTGCCACAGACCAGGCCAGTGGGAGACAGGGATTCACTGGGAAAGCTCCCAGGAAATCAGTTTCATTTTAGATGAATTACTATCTTAGGAATTTGTTAATAGGGTGATTCTGGATAAACTGTGAAATTAAACATCCAACAACAAAAGGACCCCACTCACCAAAAACCATCATATTCTTCCGTTTGGCAGAGGGAGTGGGGATTTAAAAAAAAAAAATGGGCAGGGAAAATAAAACTGTTGAACAACATTTTTAACTTCTAAGCATAGGTAAAAAGAAGACAAAGCATTTGAAGTTTCTATGAACCTCATGTGTTGGAGCATTCCCCGCTGCTTCGTGGATTTCCAGGAGGAATTACCTCTTTCAGTTCCATTTCATCCCCAACAGCCACTGTTTAGGCTGTTTTCACGGGCTACCCATTTCTATAAGTCCCTAAAGAAAAGGGATCAATTTAACCAAGAAAGGTTTAAAAAAAGCAATCTTTTTACTATTCATGAAGGATATCAATATTACAGCAACCAGACTCAACCAGAGCCATTGTTCCTTCCAACTCCTGGAGAAGGTGTAATTTTGACAGCAAAAAGCCATTTAACTATTCATTGAGTCTAAGCTACAACTACACAATTAGTCAAGTAATCTCTCCAAAGGACAGCAGCTTTGATCTTCATGAGGAAGACATGTGAAAATGACAAAGGAGCCGGGCTCCCTTTCGGATTTTCTGTATGACCTGGATTTACCTTAATTCAAAGAGGCTGATGAGCCCTGTAAGCATTGAGTTTGTAGGAGGTGGCATCAGGGAGACTGGATCTTCAGACTCGCAAAGTTGTGTGTCTGTCTAAGGCTGTCTCTAAAATTATCAGGTGGATTCGGAAATTCTCTGGGTAACTTACCCAAGAGAAATCCATTGCCTCGTGCGGTTGTGGCAGTCTCTGGAGAGGATCTGTCTTGGCATTTTAAAGAAGGCAGAATAGAGGCCTTGAAACCAAGGAGTGGGAGGGTCAAAAGTGGGTTCTCAGCCCCACATGTGTGCCCCAGATACAGACAGGTCTTCCCATCCCCCCATCTGATGTCTCCTCCTCTCCGGCTTTTCTCTTGGTCTGGCCCGCCTCGTTTCTTTCTGGTCAACCACAGCGTGGTCCTCCACTCACCCAGAGCCAAAACCTCAATAGAAGCAGACCAGCAGATGTTTCAGGCCATCATGGGGTGCATTTTCTAAGGCTCCTTCTGCACTCCCCATCCTCTGGTTCTCCCTGATGAATTGCCCTACAAGATAAAATCTTGTAGTAGTATCACAGTCTATGGTTTGCATTTGGGACGTGCTTGGGTTGTATTCCTGGGTGCAGCTTCTGCAGCGCTCCCCCTGCCCCCCCTGCAAGGAAGCCCACAGAACTATCCGCTCTATAAATGAGGAAACATGGGAGACTTCCCCAGGTCCCAAATCCAGAGAGACTCAGCGGCCAGCTGAAGACTCACCCAGAGCCTAGCCAAACTCTACAGGCAAAGCCAGGAACCAGAGCTGGAGAAGATGGGATGGGGGGGGGAGGAGTCAGATAATTCCCCCACCCCATCCCTCTCCATTGCTCCTGTCCCGGTGGCAGAGAAGGGCAGCTGCCTCCAGGATTTGAGTTCAAAAGCCTCAAAAGGCCTCCTTGTCACAATCTCATCTTCGATCAAGGCCTGATGCTGAAGCAGAAATCCCCACCTCTCCGTTCCCTCCCTTGGGTGAGAGCAGCTTGTCTGAAAAGTGTTACATGGGAGGGAAAGCCATTAACTCGGGATCCCCCATTAGCCCACATTTCCAAATTTGCACTCAGCAGGACCAAGAAGGAATGGCATTTAGTACTGGAGCATCTGGATCAGAGAGAAGGAAGGGAGGGAGGAGCCCGGAGTAGTCATGGTGAGAAATAGGGCAAAGGGAAGCTTCTCTAGGAATTGGGAAGCCCTGAGCAGGTGCAGAGTGCCTGCCCTGGGTGGAAGACGAAGGACCCAGAGAGAGAGACGCGCGAAAGTTGTGCAGAGAGGAGCCAGAGGCCGAGAGGACCAAGGGGGCTCCTTCCCCAGGCTTTTATAAGGAGGCTTCATGGACCAACTGAGACAACAGATGCCTTCTCGGCCCAGCGTGTGCTTCAGGAGATGCCAGCGCAGCAGGCGGTGGGGATCCGAGGTAAAACTCGCCAGCACCCTGCCCTGGAACATGGCACCAGCATCAGACACCAGACCTGGGCACCAGACCTGGGTCAGGAGATAAACTGCTGGGGTTTGTCTTCTTCTGTCTCCCTAGCGCAAAGGACACCCCCAGCCTGGGCAAAGAAAGATAGTGAAAAACCCTTCATGTAGAACCTTTGGGTGCCATTCCACGGAGGATGACCCCCAAGTTGTCCTGAGGACATTTGCTGAGGGCCTTTCAAGCAGCAACGCTGGAAGCCAACTCACCAGATGTTGAAGCTTGGCTGAGAAACAAGCCCTCCTCTTTCCCAGGCATGCGACCCGCGACCCACGAGACACAGGGGCTTGGAGTCCTCCCAGTGGGGGCGTGGGGTGGGCACAGGGTTGGGTTTCAGTCTGTGTTGTCTGAGCTGTCGGCTTGCTGAGATCTCATCCTACCAATGCTCAGGCAAAACTTACAAAAATATTCCTTGCAGACTCATTGAGGACCCCTGGATCAAACCCAAACTCGGGAGCCAGGAAATCCATTTGCAAATAAAATGAGGTTCTGAGACACAGTGCACATGTGTAGTGTGTGAACTCAGAGCGTGGAAACTCAAAGCTGAATTATGCAAACTCCCATCCAGTAGAACTCCAAGAAACGCATGCCAGGGTTCATGACATGTGAGGGTTTGTAACTTCATTTTCTATAATACATTTCACACAAATTGTACCCCGACTTGCTTTGCCGAGTTAAATAATACAGCTACATACCCTATGAGAATTCACCCAGAGTTAACATACTAGAATATTCTGGTCCCATAATATATGAAGTCAATCCTTGTCTTCCTATAGGATTCAACACACACACACACTCATACACACACAGAGGAAGGAGTAGATTTTTTTTTTAATCCAATGCTTTTACAGCATAAAGACAGATCGTGGGCTATATTATATTCAATACAATGGTTTTCAAACATTTTGAGCTGCTTTTTCAAACATCACTAAAAATATCCTACACGGTAGAAAAATGGTGTAAACAGATGTAGGTGGGTATATCCTGCTGAAAGTTACAGAATGGATTTGGGGCTAAAAGAGGGAGAGATTAGGATACAGGCAGCAGCTCCTCTCCCTCCCCCCACAGGGATGCCCCGTAGGCAGCGCAGAAAATGTAGTAACTACAACGAAAATTGGATTTAATCATTGCTACTAATAAAGGGCCAAGGCTATATGGCAATTTACTATGCTGTCGGCAAAATGAATTGCTTAAGGCATGTTAGCAGCATATTAGATAACACATACCCAGTTAGTAAATTATGATCACAGTAAGTATAGAGTAAATACTGAGTATGCATTTGCACAATAACTCTTTCCAAAAATCTCCTCAAGATCCCTCCCCCAGTGAATCTGTTTATCGTCCTCTACAATTTTTATCAAATTCAATAAGCATATTTCTGACTCTATAAACTGTGTTTGATGGGTCTTTTTATTTTTTTTCAATTGGTAAATGAAAGAATGATGTCATAGGACAGCATTAAATACTATTAAACAGACCATAACTAACATTCGCGGTGTAAATTATACATAAGCTGACACTTTTATGCACTTTATGAAGAATTGCTTCATGGGTTATGCAATCTTTTCCAAAACAAGCCGCACGGAATAACACGAATGGTTATGTCTCATGGCAACAAATTGGTAACTGAATTAGCATTCATTTATTAAGTTTTCACAGGGAACCCTTCTCATTCAAATACTTGTAGATTATAATTTATTTTTATCTGAGGCATGATTTTTCACGTGGCGTTTTTGCCAAAATCAATATAAGCAGAGCCAAGTCGCGTTCCCTATTCCCCGTTTCGACCCTCCTCTTCTTGGCTGCCGACCTACATGTCTCTTTTCTAGCTGGGAAGGTAAACAAGCGTGTCTGCCTCGCTATCCCAATCCTTGCCAAAACACTGAGCTGAATGTTATTTCCTACCAGTTCAGCTCACCACACTCAGGACTCCAGTCACACACTTTTTAAAACGGCTTTTGCCTTCTTAAACAAGGAGCCTGGGCTCCTGCTAGATGGCAGAAAGCCTGCATGTTTCACTTTTGAACCACAAGGGAAGCCCTGGCCAAAAGTAACGAGGACAATGCCAGTTTCACGATCACCAGATTAGCACAGAGAACGCAGAGGCTTGTGTACCACCCCTCTGGATGTAGCGGGTCACATCAGGTTCCCCGGTGGTTCGTGGACACTTGGACTCCGTTCCAAACACAGATGGACAAACTGTTCTCTTCCGGTCACAAGCCACGTGCACAGAGTGAGGTCCTGCTGGCTGAGGTCTATCAGGAAAGCACTGCAGAGCTCGTGTCTATGGGATGCCAGTTCACTGCTCTGCATCGTCGCAGCAAATGCTTAACAGTAACGTGTATTGTCATGAACACTTGAAAACAGGAGCCTTCTGCGAATTTCAATCTTTTGGATAATCCTGGTGAGTGGTAAGGACTTTCTATTCTAATCCTTTACTTTATGTGATGAAAATGTAGTATTCCCTCTAATATCCAGTGGTTTCCTTTAAGTTTTCTAAAATGCAAATCCCACATACACAGTGAAATATGTACCAAAAGACATAGCTTTTGCTAGTGCGTACGGAGCATTCCAGTGTGCGACCTCAGCAATCTGTTACTCTTATTGGTACTGTCGGAATTTTGGCTGATGTATCTCTTCAAATTCTGGGTAATGTTGACTCTGGTTCCACAGATTTTTGTCTATTTCTAAATTCATGAGAACACACTCCAATCACCCCGTGCCATTTCAGTCCACTTCTCCATACATTTCATACTCAGCCAAACTGCTCTAGCAAATTCTGACCCCAGCAAGGATTTTAGTCTCAGTAAAGACATTTTTGTATTTGTGTATAATTGAACGAAATCCTCCACACTTACCTAGGAGTTTCTGGGGCCACTCAGCCCACTTCCAACTGAAGAATCAGAACTCAGTGAACCCAGAATTACCACTCATTCCTAAATGGAGCCTAAAGCAGATTGGACAGAGAAAGCCATATTCTCAGGGGAGGCTCGGAGCAGACACTCAGCTCGGGGTGGAGGGGTTCGGGGAGCCTGGCAGATGTCACGGTCAGTGTCCTGGCAAAATACTTTGGCATGGTGGATCATGAGAACTTCAAAAGAGGAAAGTAGATTGTGCCTAAAAGGCCTCTCCGCACGAGGGCACAGTGAGAAGGAGGCTGTCTGCAAGCCAAGCAGGGGTCCTCACCAGAAACCAAGCCCTGGCAGGCCCTGGCCCGAGGCTTCCAGCCTCCATAACTGTGGGGAAATAAATCTCTGTTGTTCCTGCAGCTGTCTAGTTCTGGCACCTGAAGCCGACTGGCACAAGGAGTGAGTTTGCCCACAGCCCAAGCACAGCCGTGAAGCATCTCAGCAGCTCTAGACACGTGCACTGAGTCCAGGTCAAACTCCCGTGAGAAGGACTGGGAATGGAAATGGTCACATTTCAATTTCTTACTTGGGATCGTAAAGATGTGTGTGTGCTAAGATTCAGGGCTCATCTGTCAGTCACCCCACTCCCCACTGCTTCCCTCCAGGGAGACAAAGGAACCCACAAGATGTGCCAGCCAGATGGACTCGTGAGCACAGGGAATCTTCCAGAGAAGGAGGAGACCCCTTCTAGGAGCAGCAGCAAAGGCAGAGTAGCTTCCGGGGTGGCCCTTGCTTGAGACACTTCCATGGACCCTTGGTCAGCACGCCTTCCCCCGCACCCACACCTTCCCACTCATCTCCCCACTAGCTGGTGCCCTCCAGAACCCCAGGCCTCAACCACGTCTTGAAACCATACTTGCAGCCCTCGGCCCTGATGTATGATTTGGGGCCCGCTGCCCCCTCTTTCTGCACTGTCTCCGTGCTCCCCCAGCTCTCCTGCTCTCCTCCAGGTCCCTGTTTGAGTGGCGCCTCCTCTGGGCACATTGCCTTAACCAAGGGGTTCAGTTCAGTTCAGTTCAGTCGCTCAGTCGTGTCTGACTCTTTGTGACCCCATGGAATGCAGCAGGCCTGGCCTCCCTGTCCAATGCCAACTCCCGGAGTTTACCCAAATTCATGTCCTTTGAGTTGATGATGCTATCCAACCATCTCATCCTTTGTCATCCCCTTTGCCTCCTGCCCTCAATCTTTCCCAGCATCAGGGTCTTTTCAAATGAGTCAGCTCTTTGCATCAGGTGGCCAAAGTATTGGAGTTTCAGCTTCAGCATCAGTCCTTCCAATGAACACCCAGGACTGATCTCCTTTAGGATGGACTGGTTAGATCTCCTTGCAGTCTAAGGGACTCTCAAGAGTCTTCTCCAACACCACAATTTAAAAGCATCAATTCTTCAGCCCTCAACTTTCTTTATGGTCCAACTCTCACATCCAAAGTGGTTCATCCCATCCTAAAACCCAACAACATCTAACACCTTACCTACCCCGTGAGCTTTCCAAGTCTGTGCCTAACTCAGCTGCTGTTTTCTAGTATTCTTTTAAGATAGGAACTCATTTTTTTTTTCACTTTAATTTATTTTAGAAATAAAAGCACTTTACATCACTATGATGCAAGGGTAATCCAGATCACCTTTTCAAATAAATCTCTAGCTGCAAACAAAAATGAAGCAATGTTCCTAAAACTACAGCGAGATGCTCAAAGACCCATTTTCAGGAACGAGCAGACGATAGCCTTTCTCTTTGTCATTGAGGATCCAAAGAGAAAGGACACAGAGGTGACTTTCTTACTGTGTGACTCGGTGTAAGCTAATGCCTCATTGTGTGGTCAAAAAAGGCTGCTCACCTGAAGGCCAAGGTGCCCCTACCTGCTGGGAAACATGGCCCCAAGGTTCTTCCCTGTGTCTCCTCCATCTTCCGCTAGCCTCTAGTCTCCTGGGAGTTAAAGACCATCCCACCACCTAGCACAACACTGGTATTTTTGCAAGTACTGAACAAATATTTGTGGAATAGATGATGGTATGAAAAGCAGAGAAACATAAAATTCTGTGGCTAACCAGAAAATAAATGTGTCCCTTTATCAGTGTTTGGGCTTCCCTGATAGCTCAGTTGGTAAAGAATCTGCCTGCAATGCAGGAGACCCTGGTTCGATTCCTGGGTCAGGAAGATCCACTGGAGAAGAGATAGGCTACCCACTCCAGTATTCTTGGGCTTCCCTGGTGGCTCAGCTGGTAAAGAATCCAGCTGCAATGCAGATAGAACCTGGGTTCAATCCCTGGGTTGGGGAGATCCCCTGGAGGAGGGCATGGCAACCCACTCCAGTATTCTGGCCTGGAGAATCCCATGGACTGTATACTCTATGGAGCTGCAAAGAGTTGGACACGACTGAGTGACTTTCACTTTCACTTAATTATCAGTGTTTGGCAGGAGGGGAAACTAAACCACAAAAGCCTGTAACATAAGTCATGGGTGTTCAAGCAGGACCTGGTCAGCTCCAGGATGGGACCTCCCAGTAAGCAGGGACCTACTGCCTCTAGAACCAGATTTGTGCGATGATGGACCCTACTGCCTCCTGTGCTTTTCTCCAACCACTCAATAAGGAGAAGACCAGACAATAACCTTACTTTTATATGTAATAGGACTTCCCTGGTGGCTCAGATGGTAAAGCATCTGCCTGCGATGTGAGAGACCCGGGTTTGATCCCTGGGTGGGGAAGATCCCCTGGAGAAGGAAATGGCAACCCACTCCAGTACTCTTGCCTGGAAAATTCCATGGACAGAGGAGCCTCGTAGGCTACAGCCCATGGGGTCGCAAAGAGTCAGACACGACTGAGCGACTTCACTTTCACTTTCTTTGTATGTAATGGCAAAGCAAGTCCGAAATGAAATAGCTATCTGCCCAGGCGGGCGTATCTGCCTGCATTTGAAGCCGTAAGATTGGGTAGAGCCCTTGCAGAATGGACTGGAATCTTTGCAGGAAAACCAGCTCTGTGAATGCCAAGGCAGCGAGGGATTTGTGCTAAGACCTCTCTCCTCACCCACTTCAGCAGAGCACCCAGGCACTCAGCCCAAAGCCTGCCTTTCAGAAGTGTGTGTGTGTGTGTGTGCGTGTCTGCACACGTGCACATACACATGTGGTGGGAGGGGAGGAAGGAGTTCTGTGCAGGGACCAATTACCTTCTAATTACACCAAGAGTCTCACATGTCTTGGTCTTCATGATTGAAGCTGTCCACAGTCCTTCAAATCCTGGATCTTGCCACACACGGAGGATGCCCATGGGTCCTGTTGCCACCTCTCCCTGTCCTGTTTGGCAGAGACATGTTTGCTGCCCAGAGGCACTGTGGCTGCCCAGGTTAAGGGTGCCAGCTTCCTATGCAGGAGATGGACCCCTAGGACCGACCTTTTGAGTCATATGATGAAAGCTTTGCTTGCCTGTTGATCTTCCTGCAGCAAACAGATGGAATTCAGCAGGGCATTGGGCTCTGCAGGTGATCTTGGTTAAAATCAAAACAAAGTAGGGCGGTTTTTAGCTTTGTGTGAAGGGAATCAATAGACTTGAGTTCAGTTCTCAACCCTTCTCCTTCACAACTGGATGACTCTGAAACTCCTTGAGTTTCCCATTTGTTCAACTATATGGGAAACTGAGCTGCTGAGCTTGGAGGTTTGTGCACACTCCTTAATTCTACTGCCAGCCTTCCTGTGAACCCTAGGAAAGACGTGGAAGTCGGCGAGGGCTGTCTATGGGACCTGAGTTACGAAGAAAAAGTGCACAGTCCCCAAGTCTCGCTCAAGGACAGCAGTGCCCGCCTCCCTTCCAGGTAACCCCGGCTTCACACACAGCCCACAGGGAAGGCTGGAACCAGAGATGGGATCTGCACAGCACCCTCTGCCACCTGGGTCCTCCCAGACATGAATCTGGACCCCGGCTCCCTCCTGCCAAGGGGCGATTCCCTTGGCACCGGAACTTCTGACACTACGTCGAATCTCCCCTCTCCTGGGGGCCAGGTGGTGCAAGCAGACCGAGTTTTCCCTTGACTGGTCAGTTATTACTCAGCACTGACTTTGCGAATTTGTTGTGTTGTGTGTGTGTTTTTTTTTTTGCAATTATTTCAGCTTTAAAGAATCTGATGTACTAAACTGATTTAGAAAACAAATCTTGTCACCCACTCCCTCCTTCATTCCTGACTTCACTGAGGCTCAGTCTCCCATCGAATAAGCATTGATCTTCTAACCGCGTTACAGAGCATAATGGGAACCTGTAGTTATGGGAAATAAAATAGGAAAATATTTCTCTAATGATGAGAAGATGTCACAAGATGAAAACACTGTTCTTCTGTCAATATAAAATAAAACACCCTCGCGGCAGCACAAGAAATCATGTAAGATGTCTGCTGGGGTCGTTTTGGTTTTCCAAGCCTGGACAGACTTTTTGGTGCCCCACGTACCAGGGAATTCACAACTTAAAAAATTTTTTAATATGAATTTTAAGTAGGGAAACAAGCAGAGGGTCAAGAATGTTCATATTGAAGTTTGCTATTTGTTTTTCTTTTAACTTCTTCAGTCTGAAAATATCCTATCCGTTAAACCACAGAAAGATTTTTTATCTCTCATTCACATGAAATAACAGACCTCAGCCTTCAAATGAAAATAACAAAAACACTCAAGTAACTCTCAATATTGTTAAGTACAAGATAAATATTTGAGTGTTTCTTTCTTTGCCAACATTTTTCACATATTTGTGGAAACATCGAGGGAAAACTATATCCTGTGAAGGAGAAAACTGAGCTAGAAGAGTTCTAATTGCGAGTCTCTAACCACATGAGTCCTGTGCTGTTTTCCCTGGGGACAAGCCACAGCGTTTGGGAGCAGCATAGTCCTAGGACGTGGTGATTCTCTTCGGCACTTCCTACAACTGCCCGTGAATAAAACGAGGGGAAATTCCTTGGTTAAGGTTTACCTCAGTGCACACAAATTCTTCTCTGGTAAACAGACAAACTTCTGAGCCTGGCAGGGAAAGGATTCCTCGGTTCCCTTGTGGGCTCAGGGTGCAGCCAGCATCCCACCATGAGGCAAAGCCGCTCCCCCATCAGCCCCCTCCGAGGCCTGGGGCATCTGCAGTTGACTTGAGAAAGAAGGCTGGGCTATCGAGGTGCCCAAAGTGAACTGCAGCCTTGACCAGACAGCCGGGGGGCAGAGTCAATTTGAACCACCCATCACCCCCCCGGCCCCCATAGATATTCTCACCTCAAGTATGTGGAATAACTTCACCAGTGGGAACACTGTTTCTGGTTCCTATGCCTCTATCAGTAGAAAATTCTGCACCACACAGGAGTTTTCAGAAAACATCACTACATGGACAGATCTCTAGCTGCAGGATACCAACACAGGGCCTTGCACTATAGATTCCCAATACATGTTAGCAGAATGAATAAATGTCTGGTGAGATGTGTCTCTTGAGAGAGAGAAGCACGGACAAGCTGGAGTCAGCAGCAAATCATTTACTGATGTGTTTATCATGTCTTATACAGACGGACAGAAATTAAGTTCTTTTTAAATAATTGCTTCTCTTCCCCAAAAAGGATTTAGATTGGCTAATAATTATTAATTTACCAAGAAGAAAGAGATTCACCAAGATAATAATTAGGAATAGGAAAAATGTCAGCCCCGTTATTGATTTTAATTTTGATGACAAAAACACTGAATTCTGTTTCTTGAGTAGATTCCATACAGATGGAGTAATAAGCAATGGGTGAGTCTTCAATGGGGTCACTAATGTTTGAATAATAAAAGGCTTTTGAGGAAAATATTAACTTTTAGAGACTAACGAGGTAACACATTCAGCTAATTGCTAATATGATGTTTGTGGTGGTTAATACTCTTTAGGAAGGAAAAGAAACTGTATGTCTCAAAAGTACTCTGGTGACTTTTCAAGCGGTTACAGCCCTGTTCAAGGACCAGGATTAGAACCAGGGAATGACGAAGGTGATGGAGTGAACAGGACCAATTAAAGGCTGGGCAGGAGGGAAGGTGCCAGTGTACTAGAGGAGATCTTTTGAGAGTTCACACTTGCGTTCAGTCGTTTCAGCTTTGCCAAATCTGACACTGGTGTGATAGCCAACTGGTCACCTGACATGAGGGAGGTTAGTTATTTGTGGTGACAAAATGAAAGCTGTCTTAATCTTGCGGGCCTCGTCAAATTATGAAACAGGAACCACTAGATTCTCTCGGGGGCTAATTAGAAGACCTCCTGGCGACGAGACGTTGCAGGCTCGCTTGTCAGTCTGACTGTTGGCTTCCCAGGGTGCACACGCCATCGGATGACGCAGAGCAGTGGCTGCATCTTTATCAAGATGCAGGGATGCAGATGGGCTGTGGCCGTGGGCGTGGACGTGGCGGACGTGGATGGGGACACGGAAGTAGACACGGATGTGGAAAGAACTATCAGTGTGGTGGGGAAGTGTTGGAAATGTGGGTGGAGAAATGGGTCTGGATAAGGATACCCGAAGAATTGATGCTTTCAAACTGTGGTCTTGGAAAAGACTCTTCAGAGTCCCCTGGACTGTAAGGAGATCAAACCAGTCCAGCCTAAAGGAAATCAACCCTGAAAATTCACTGGAAGGACTGATGCTGAAGCTGAAGCTCCAATATATTGGCCAGCTGATGCTAAGAGCCAACTCATTGGAAAAGACTCTTATACTGGGAAAGATTGAAGGCAAAAGGGGAAAGGGGTGGCAGAAGATGTGATGGTCAGATAGCATCACTGACTCGACAAGACTCTGAGCAGACTCTAGGAGACAGTGGAGGACAGAAGAGCTTGGCGTGCTGCAGTTCATGGGGTCGCAAAGAGTCAAGTGAGACTCAGCCTCTGAACAACAGCAAAGACAGGGATGGGGAGATGGACGGAGAGGAGGGTGGGAAGTGGTTGGGGATGTTGATGGGGATGAGTGTAGAGACATGGCCACAGACACAGATCTGGGTGGAATGGGGACAAGGATGAAGGAGGGGGCAGCATGCAGGCAAGGGCACACCTGTGGACACAGGTGTGGGGCGTGGATGAGGATGAGGGAACGCCACTCAGAGTCCACGCCTTCCCTCCCAGCACAGGGGCCGCAAACCTGAACCCCTCCACATTTGCGGATTCCTTTGACTAATCTGCCTTCTCCTTCTGACCTTGAACATTTGTCATTCCTTGGGGTGATTGATTGGGAATTGAGTTTTATTCAGAAGTTTTGTGAGTTACAGTAGTTTAACCCCCTTTCTTCTCACTGCCCAGGCCTAGCTTTTCTCAGCCCTGAGAAGCTTTCAGCTAATAGTTAGTGAGGCTTCGTTTAGTGTTGGTGTCGTCAGGAACCCTGCCTCCTAAGGTGGGTGACAGGACAGGGGAAGAGCATCAGAGAGACGGTGTAGTTGAAAAGTTATGACTATCGACCACATCCTTAACCCGGTACTGTGAGTGCTCCCTGGGCTTCAGCAGGTGAAGAAACTGCCTGCAAGGCAAGAGGTGCAGAAGATGCAGGTTCAAATCCCCGAGTCACCAAGATCCCCTGGAAGAGGGCATGGCAACCCACCCCGGTATTCTTGCCCGGGAAATCCCATGGACAGAGGAGCCTGGTGGGCTACAGTCCATGGGGTTGCAAAGAGTCAGACAGGACAGAAGCAATGAAACACAGCACACATTTGAATAATCTCTGCTCTTGGGGAAAATGTGATGATAAAAAGCAAACCTTCAAGAAAACATTGCTCTCATCATAATATCTGTCATTTAAGTGCCTGCTAGAGCTAGGTGTTTTTTTTTGTTTGTTTGTTTTTTAAATTACCCGAGGCTTGAAGTTTACTTGTTTCAGACAGTAATCTCTACTGACTTCAGTAAAATACCCCTAACGAGTTCAGGCACAGCTGGCCAATCGCCTCTGCTCATGCTGTTGTGTTCAGCCAACAAGTCAATTATTTATTCAGCAGATGTTTTGACTCTATGGGCCAACAAAAACTTTACAGCCAGCATGCTACACAAGCCACACACCCACACTCACTCACACTGCTGATTGCACCCTTACTAGGAAATCATCTCAAGACTGTGTACAATTTATAGACAGGCACCCCGCCCCACTCTGCCAGAGTCAGAATGGCATCCTGCTGAGATCTTTCGGGATTCTCTTGTGGCTCTCTTGGGAGTGCCGTGGTAATTACACACCACAATTACCATGTGTATCCTCACTGTGGTATGGCTAGCATCAAAATTCCTCCTCTATGCCTGTCAGAGCAAAGAGCCGGGTAGCTCTCTGAAGATGGGGACGGAGCTGGTAAGCTCAACGTTCTGAATTTCTTCCACATGGCAGCTCTTTAGTGCAAGGCCATATGACAGACTTGGTTAAGAGAACGGAGCTCTTCAAAAGAAGGATCCCTGTTTTGTCACTGTGCCAGCATCTTCTGTTAAAGATTCTTCTCCTAGAATTTCCCATTATTAATATTATCCTCGTGGAGAATATTCAAGGGTCACATAAGAGAGGCTGCCCTTCAAAGACATTCCACATCTTACAGGAATAATTGCTCTGTTCTCTTAGGCGGGCCTGCCTGTTTGGGGCCTGGTTGACAGACTTCAGGGAGAGAATTTGGGTCTGTCAAGTGGGGGTCAGCATCACTTCAGAAGGAGGCTGGGCAGTGAGCAAAAGGGAAAGGCTCCTGAGGCGCTGGCCAGGCGTTCAGTCCAAGCGTGGCTGCGACCACCTTGGTTCCTTTGCCCATCCCTGATGTGTCAGCCAGGCTTCTCCAGAGAAACTCTGTGTGTGTGTGTGTGTGTGTGTGTGTGTGCATGTGTATGTGTTGTGTGTAAAAGAGAGAGGTTTTGTTTCCAAAAGTTGGCTCATGCCTTGATGAGGCCTGGCAAGTCTAATGTCCATGGGCCAGACTGGTAGGTCATCTAGTCACTCAAGCCAAATTTCCATGTCATCCTCTTGAGGCAGAATCCTTTCTTCTCTGGGAAACTTCAGGGTTTTGCTCTTAAGTCTCCCAAAGGATTGGGTGAGGCCCATCTACATTTTTAAGAAGAATCTTCTTTACTTAAGTCAATCACTCTTCTACAACACACCTTCACAGCAACACCTAGCCTATCATTTGACCCAATAACTGGGCACCATAACCTGGCCGGGTGGACACACAAAGTTTAACCATCAGCCCCAACAAGGCTCCAGGTTTCCAGATCCTGGCTTTATTCCTCCCGTTGCCTCCGGCTTCATGCCCTGGAGGGGAGCGCCTGAGCCTAGCTCTGTAGCCCATAGCCTGTGGGATACACGGTCCTCAACCCCTTCCACGTGGCCCTGGTGAGACCTCGGCCACCTTCTGCCCTCAGACCTCCCTAGAGGTCGCTGGTTGCCCCACCCTCCACCTCACTACAGGCCATCCCCCTGGCTGGGGCGAGGTGGGGGTGGGTGGTCCATCACGTCTCCACCTCCAATCACGTCCATCTTCCCGTCAGGCAGGACAGTGTGTGGGCTCCCCAAGGTTGATCCCATTGGCAAAATCAGTACAGGCCAGCAGGGCGGGCTGGAGGAGGCTGAGCAGATGCCCCGGAGAGGGGGCAGACATCCCCTGACACCAGGAGGGCGAGGCTGGAGGAGAAGGCAGAGGGGAGGAGGGAGCCTCTGGCAGAATGAGCAGGATTTCTGGTTTCTCTGGAAGACTCTACACATGTGCCAAGGCTTCTCGAGGAGCTCCGGACACCGGGAGGGAACTGGGTTTCACGCATCCACAGGGGACAGACACTCCTTCCAGCTGGTGAAGGAATTTTCTTCCTTCACGAAGAATTTCCCACACATGAAGTGCAATTGCATTCTTGCCAGCTCCTTGTCTGATTTGTAGAAACGCTACCACTGAACCTATTGTGTAGTCCAAGGGGTGCCCTTCCCTTCCAGATTTCAGTGTGGCTTGGCCATTGACTTGAATGGGAAAGAGGGAAAGAGGAAGCCCCTGCTAAGTTTAAGAAGATGTAAAAGGCAGGATAATAAATGATTACTATGTGTCTGCAGCCAAACCCGAAGCAGCAAAGTTGATGATAACAATCAAAACGGTTGCAAAGCTGCATAGTCATCCTGTTGACATGTGCTTTAGGAATCAAGGACCATTCAGGGAAATCGTGAAAAGCCAATTCGAGAGGATTTTTGTTTTCAGATGACTGTTGGGGCCTGGACGAGCCTTTAAAAGGTTACAGTGAGTCTGCAGGCCTGGAGCCGAGATGCTTTGGCCCATCCTCCAGGGAGTCCCAGGACTGGGCTGGCAGAAGGAAGAGCATGCCCCACTGGGGGTGGGGTGGGGAGGGGGCAGGGCAGGGCTGAGCTGAGCCCCACCCACTCTGGAGGATTTCCGGAAACAAACCTCAGACCCGGGTGTTCTGCCAGGATACAGTTGGAGCCATGGTGTTTGGAACCATTTCCCAGTGTTTTGGGAAGCAGAATTGGATAGAAGAGGCTGGAACAAAAAGACGCAGAGACAAGAGGTGGCGGCTGGAAGGCAAACAGGGGATGCTGCAGGAGGAGGGGCAAGCGGGGCAAGGGATGGAGGCTGGCCCAGCTGCCGCCAGCCCCCGGCGTGGAAACCCAGCGGTCACAGGAACTCCGGAGGGAAGTGTCATCCGCAAATCAATGGGTTTGGCTGTGGAGCCATCGTGGGGATCCCGGCAGCAGGTTCCCTTCTGAATTCTCTGTTTGGTGCACACTTGATTGACCATTTCTCAAGGAGATGCCAGGGATCAACTCCAGGAGCAGCCCCAAGCCCATCGCTTGGGCAGACCCTTGGCTGAAGCCGAAGTTCCGGAGTTGTGACCCTCAGATGAAAAGTGCAGACCACGCCCCCTCCAACTCTGCACAGAGCAGAACCATGAGACATCGCTCACCCACCCACTGTGCTGAGGGTCCAGCCTCTGGCGTGGCTCCCCATCACGTCCTGGGAAAGCTGAGAGCCCAGGGCACAGAGACGCTCTGCACCCGAGTTCATGGCAGCGTCCTCGTCTCCCAGGATGGGTTGCTTCTCATTAAAAGTAGGCTAGTCATCCCTTGCTAAAGGACAACATGAAACTTGTTCCTGACTATGAATAAGTTAATGCAAAGACACCAGGCTTCTGTTTGTTAATTCCAGTATAGTTGATGTGCAATATCATGTTAGTTTCAGGTGTGCTACATGGTGACTTGGCGTGTGCATACATTATGAAATGATCACCACGGTAAGTCTAGTCACCATCTGTCCCCATGTAAAGTCATTACACCGTTATTGACTATTTTCCCCATGCTGCCTGCTGTATTCCTGTGGAGTAGTTATTTTATAACTAGAGGTTTGCACCTCTCGATCCCTTTCACCTATTTTTTCCCACAAGCTCCCCTCCCTTCTGGCAACCACTGGCTTGTTATCTGTATCTTTGAGTCTGTTTTCATCTTGTTTTGTTTTATAAATTCCACATATAAATGGGATTATGTGGGGCCTTTCTAGGTCTGACTGATTTCATGTTGTCCAAAATTACAAGATTCCTTTGAATAGCTGAGTAATGCTCCATCCTAGAGATACACCACATCTTCTTTCATCTATCGATGGGCACGAGTGCTGTTGGATATGCTTTGCTGTTTGTGTGTCACGGATCTGGGATCATGAGTCCTGACTATACTGGGTCTCCACCCCTCCTGCCCGTCTCTCCTAGCATCTTTTTTCATGTCTGTAGTCGTGAAAAATCTGTCCTGATGGTCTTCAGGTTGTTTCAGATAGCTGCTCCATATGCAGTTGTAATTCGGGCGCGTCCTTAAGGGGAGGTGAGCACAGTGTTTCTCCACTCCCCCTCTTGGCCGCCTTCCGCCCCAGGTGTCTTCTGGGCCAGCTCTGGTCCATGAAGAGTTTGGGGCCCCTCCCAAGTCTGCGGCTGCTGTCTCAGAAAACCCACCCGTCCGTCTCCTGCCTGCTGCATGATTTAGGTACGGGCTGAGGGCCCTGCACCTCCCCTCCACCATCCGCAGGGTGAGGCTCCTCGTGACCCTCACCCTCCATGAGTGAGCACCTCTTCAAGGTGCTGTGCCAGTTCACACAGCCTCAGAGAGGCAGGCGCTGGGCACTGTGGGCTGGACTGTGGAACCCAGAACTTACTGAACCGTGAGGGGCACAGTGCTCCTTAGGGATCAGTTCAGTTCAGTTGCTCAGTCGTGTCCAACTCTGTGACCCCATGGACTGCAGCCCACCAGGCTTCCCTGTCCATCACCAGCTCCCGGAGTTTACTCAAACTCATGTCCATTGAGTCAGTGATGCCATCCAACCATCTCATCCTCTGTCATCCCCTTCTCCTCCTGACTTCAATTTTGCCCAGCATCAGGGTCTTTTCCAATGAGTCAATTCTTTACATCACATGATTGGAGTTGGAGTTTCAGCTCCAGCATCAGTCCTTCCAATGAATATTCAGTACTGATTTCCTTTAAGCTTGACTGGTTGGATCTCCTTGCAGTCCAAGGGACTCTCAAGAGTCTTATCCAACACCACAGTTCAAAAGCATCAATTCTTTGGTGCTCAGCTTTCTTTATAGTCCAGCTCTCACATCCATACATGACCACTGGAAAAACCAAAGCTTTGACTAGACAGACCTTTGTTGGCAAAGTAATATCTCTGTTTTCTAATATGTCTAGGTTAGTCATAACTTTTCTTCCGAAGAGCAAGAGTCTTTTCATTTCATGGCTGCAGTCACCATCTGCAGTGATTTTGCCCAAAAAATAGTCTCTCACTGTTTCCATTGTTTCCCTATCTATTTGCCATGAAGTGATGGGACCAGATGCCATGATCTTAGTTTTCTGAAAGTTGAGCTTTAAGCCAGCTTTTTCACCTTCCTCTTTCACTTTCATCAAGAGACTCTTTAGTTATTCTTCGCTTTCCACCATAAGGGTGGTGTCATCTGCATATCTGAGGTTATTGATATTTCTCCCAGCAAGCTTGGTTCCAGTTTGTGCTTCTTCCAGCCCAGCGTTTCTCATGATGTACTCTGCCTATAAGTTAAATAAGCAGGGTGACAATATACAGCTTTGACGTACTCCTTTTCCTATTTGGAACCAGTCTGTTGTTCCATGTCCAGTTCTAAGGTCCCCCTTAGGGATCAACATCCATGAAAGAAGCAAGGAAGAAGTGATTGCACAGACAGTTGGAAGAAGTTTCTCCCAGCTCAGCAAGGAGCCCTGGACCACCTGCAGCCCCACAGGGTTGACCCATGTCAGAAGGAAATAGCCAGGCCTTTGCAGCCCACCTTGCTCAGACAGGGTGGCTGCCCCAGGAGGCCATGACCTTGGCTCCGCAGAAGCAGATGCCTGACAGCTGCACCTCATGGTGCTGAGCAGCAGGCCCTCCTCCACCACGTGGTGGGCCGCGCCCAGCACACTGGGATTGCCCTCGCTCTGCAGTGAGAAAGCAGGGGCCCAGAAGTACTGGCCAGTGTGCCCAGGCTCACACAGCTCGTTGGTGCGAGGCTTCAGTCCCCAGCAGAGAGGTTCAGAGGCTCCTCCCTGGCTGTTCTGCATTTGAATGAGGCCTTTATAGCCAAAGTGTGGAAATAATCCAGGAGTCCATCAATGGGTGAATGTATGCATGAGTGTTCAGTTGCTTCAGTCCTGTCTGACTCGATGCAACCGGTGAACTGTAGCCCACCAGGCTCCTCTGTCCTTGGGATTCTCCACGCAAGAATACTGGAGTGGGTTGCCATTTCCTTCTCCAAGGGATCTTCCGGACCCAGGGATCAACCTGCATCTTCTGCATTGCAGGTGGAGGTGGATCCTTTACCACTGAGCCATGTGGGAATAAGAGGACTGTACCTATATGTATATAGTGACAGTATTCAGCCATGAGGAAAAAGGAAACACTGCCATTTTTGACAGCATGAATGGACTCTGAGGACTCTTAGCATAGCATTATGCTAAGTGTTGGGTTGGCCAAAAGTTTCATTCAGATTTTTCTGTAACAGCTTATAGAAAAAAAGGAATGAATTTTTTGGACTACCCAATAAACAAGCCAGACAGAGAAAAACAAACACTATGTCATCTCTCTGATATGAGGAATCTCAAAAGCCAAAAGCACAGAAACAGAGATTAGAATGGTGGTTACCAGGACTTGGGGGCAGGAGAAATGAGGAGATACTGGTCAGAGTACAAACTTCCAACTACAGTAAAAATGAAAGATGAGGAAATGAGATCACGCCAGTACGATGGTCTGCTCGTGCCTCACAGGTGTGCCCATCAGCACCGCCTGTAACTTTATTATAAAAGATGATTTATATTCTGTCCGAGGCTGCATGGGGGATAACACAGCTCTGGGGAGGACATGGCCTAGCACAGTAAGAGGTGGCTCTGTCCATTGGCCTTTGGAGATGAGAACTTGGATTTCCTCCACTTGTCTATGAAATGAGAAGGTTAAACTTGGGAATGCTTCCAGGTCTAATGTCTGGATGCTCTGGCATTGCCGTCAGTGCTCTGGAAGACAAACCTTGCTCTGCCTCAGGGTCTGGCAGGAAGACTGCATGGTGAGCGGGAAGAGTAGTTCTCCAAAGGGGAGCAGATCCCAGCTGAGAGTGCCTGGCCTGGCTGTAGTGTGAAGGGAAAAGTGGGATGAAGCCGGGGGGAGGAGGGGTTTAGGGGGACCCTGAGAGCCCCTAGCAAGGTCTGCACCAGAAGCTGTCACATCTTACCCACTACAGCTGTTAGACCACCCCTGAGGTGGGAGGGGCTCGCTGCACCAACCCTGAGTCCAGACCCCCTCACCTGCACTGGGAGAACCCCCCCGGGGGGTCAGGGCTGCTCCTGGGTGCCCTCCAGGAAATAATGGAGGCCAGGGAACACGCCTGAAATGGGGAAATGTGACCTTTTCTAGGAAAGAGAACGCGAGTCCCCAAAACCAGACTTAAACTGAATAAGGATGCCACATTGAATTCCTAGCCAGCCAATTCTGGGGCACACAAGATGGCAGAAGAAGCCACCCCTGGGTCTGTAGGTGGGGGCATCAACAACATCAAGCAAGTGCTCGCTTCCTTTGCTACTTTTCTGAAAGAAGGAACAATATCATAATCTTAAATAATCTTGATTTAGAAAAAAAAAGCCTCTGTCTCTGGAGGATGCCCGGAGGCTTGGCGGGCAGCAGATGCCAGCTCTGCTGAGGCTCTCCCCAGGCCCAGGCCAGTCCCGCTGGTCCAGGACTCAGAAGAAGCACGCAGAGCCCCTGCAATGTGTGTGAGTGATTCCCACCTCAGCTCCAAGACCCCCACCCTCTGTCTGCTCCCTGTGTGTGTCATCTCACCAGGTAGACTTCATCTTCTCTCTTTTACAGATTGAAACATCAAGTCTCAAAGAGGCCAAGATCCTGAACTTGCAGCCAAAAGAGATGAAACTGAGAGCCCACTGGTGACCATAAACCAGTGTTGAGGATGCTAGATGGGCTAGCAAACAAGAAGGAAAGCAGAGAGCCCCAAGTCAGGGCGCCTGATGGCCAGGGAGAGAGGACCAGAGCATCCCAAGTCAGGTGGGCAAGGAGAGCCCCCAGGCATATCCTTGAGATGTGGGCTTTGGCTCAAAGTGGGCTTTTGTGTTCCTCCTGGCACACTGATGGGGGTTGGGGGGAGTTGGTCTTGCTTAGGTGGCCAAAGACAGAGAAAACAGCAGGCAATCATCACCACCATTTTACAGCTGAGGGAGCAAAGTCAGAGGATATAAATAAGCAGTTTGCCCAAATTCAAACAGATGGAATTCTGAGTCCAAAGCCAAGATCTTTTGTGACCTCATTACCAAAATTGGAATTATTGTCCATGTTCCTCTTACCTCATGGCACTGCATTAAGGATCCAAATGAGGCCCAATTGCTGTGTGTTTGTATGAACAAGATGGAGAGTGTGATCCGGTGCCCAGCATAGTAAAGTGGATTCACAACCAGCTGAGCAGTGCTGATCAATGAGTTAATACCTGCCCAGAAGAGAGTGCTGATTCGGTGCTGGCTGCAAAGCTTTGCACTTGACCTGACCTAGAGCATCATTTCTCCGACACTTGAGATATCAAATCTGTAGGCCAAACAGCACGGGGAGGCAACTTTTGCTATCATTCTCGATTACAGCACAGGGCTCAGGAAGAGCAAGCCAGGTTGAATGACATGAAACCAAATAAAATTCAACAGGGATGCAGGGAGAGCTCTGTATTTAGGTTTTAAAAAATCAATTATACAAGCACAAGATGGGAGGGATGTGGCTTTACAAATGTTTGCATGGGAAAGCAGGAAGGATTAATGGCCGTGGTGTGACCCAGTGGTGAGAAGAGAATGGATGCTCTGGCTGCAACCGGCTTCCAGATGGAGGGATGTCAGCCTTGGAGCAGGATGGCCCATTACGGCACTGCCTTGTCAGGGGGAATTAGCATCGTGGACTGGATTCTAAGGCAGGTAACCACGCCAACAGAGAGCCCAGAATGACCATTATTTGAAGAGCAGTGTGTGCAATGGCAAGGCTCGTGTGAAGCTGGGACTTGGGGAAGAAGGTCACCAAGGTGGTCTTCACATGGGGGAGGGGCAGACATCTGTGTTGGCAATACACCCAAGAGGGTCGGTGGGTCCAGCTTTCAGAGGCCACCAGCACGTCGACATGGTGAGGGACTATCTGAGCACCATGTCCCCTAAAGGCTGAGAAAGTCTTGAACTAGAGACCTGCGGGAAAAGTGGGTAGATCACCCAGCGTGAGTAGCACAGTGGATGTCTCTGCATTGGGAGGGTGTGAGCCCCAGCTGCATCTTTACATGGGGCCCATGGAGCCCTGGGGGCCCCATGGCCCTTTTGGGAGGCTAGAGTGGGTAGACCAGCAGCCCGAGAGTAGGACTCCAAGATTCTGGCTCTCCATCTATGAGAGCCCCTTCTATCCATTTTCCATACTCAACCCTAAGATTTCTTTAACTCGAGCAAATTCTCTCTGGCTGAAAATGCTGCTCGAAAACCACTGCTCTGGATGGTCAAAAAACCCAACCAGCTCCAAATTTGCTTACCTTCCACCCTCAAAGCCAGCACAGGAACACACTGTAGGTCCTTGGGGTTCTAGTCTTTCCACCCAAGAGAAGTCACAAGAGGAAGGTGGCCCACAGAAACTGGGGGCTCCAAAACTCACCGGGAAGCCTTGGTATCAAGGTTACAGAGGTTTTGTCTCAGTCGCTACTTCCACTGTTGGTCTGGGTATAATTTGAGGCGGTCACCCAATTACTTTGAAGATTCAAGGCCAGTGAGTTTGTCCAGGGAAGCACCGCTGAGACACGGCCCTTGGATAAAAGTGGGCATTCGTGTTCCTCTTGGCATGCTGGTGGGAGTTTGAGGACGTTGATCTTGCTTACATGGCCAAAGACAGAGAAAGCAAGAGGTGACTCTCATCACCATGCTACCGACACGGGAGCAGAGCAGAGAATGTAAGCAAGCGAGTTACCCAGATTCAGGCAGAGGGAATTCACGGTCCAAAGCCAAGGTCTTCTGTGCCCTCATTACCAGAGCAAGCGAGTTACCCAGATTCAGGCAGAGGGAATTCACAGTCCAAAGCCAAGGTCTTCTGTGCCCTCATTACCAGAATTGGAATTGCTGTCCATGCTCCTCTTTCCTCGTGGCATCTGTCCTGTGAGTTTGCTGACTTTTTTGGCTGATCTGTGAAACAGGGTTTACAGTCTATTTTTGTTTAAGTTCATGGAAACTGTGCACTTTCTAACAGAAATAAGGTCATAATGTTGTGGAGAAGATAAAGATCTTCCAATGAGGTGACCCTGAGGTTTATTTTATGTTATGGGGTTTGGCCTCCTGTTGACACTCACAGCTCATGTGGAATGAGGCCAGGACCCGGCTCCAGCCATGGCCAGAGCATCAGAGACAGTGGAATTCCAGAAAGAGCTCGGGGCAGGGTGAGATACCCACTGCAGGGCGAGGCAGGCTGTGGCCCACACACCTGGATTGTCCACGTCAGGCTGGTCGCATCCTGCTTGAAGTCCATCTCTGGTAGCGACAGTCTCTTCTTCCAGTGAGGTTAGAAGGGGACTCTGGAACGTCCACACATCACTGAAGCTGTGGTCCTGGCCTCGGAGAATATCCAGTATCCCTGGCAGAGCAGCAGTCGCCACGCCAATGAGTATGGGGTGAGTTCAATGCTCAGAGCAGAAGGGCAAGGGGGGCTTGTGTGAGTCCTAGTGTGGGGCTCACAAGTATGCAGTACCCACTGGGAGATGTCAAGGTGGTGAGGGGAGGTGGGCATCCTCAGAGAGCAGAGTTTGAGTGGAGACCAGAGATCTAGGGGACGGGGTTCTGATAGGAGCAGAAGGTATACCCTGGGGACAACAGGGAATGTTGCTGGAGACTGAGCTCATCTTGCCCAGTTGTGTGTCCAAGCAACTGGGAACAACTGTGGGGGCTTGAGCAGGGGTGAGATGCAGAAGTGGGGTGTGGGGAGGTGCTCAAAGGGCAGCTCGCAGCTTGAGAAGGTGCCTGCACCGAGAGAAAGACACTAGACATTGAAGCCAGCGGTCCTGGCTTGATCTGACTGCCTAGGAGTCTTCCCATCCACCTAATCGATGACCCTTGGCCGTTGGAGTTTGGCCAAGGGAGAGAGAATCTTCATGTGAAGAACAGTCACACTTTGTGCACCCCAAAAAATGTTGACGTCTTAGCCCCCAGCCCCTGTGAACACAACCTTATTTGGCAACAGGGTCTTTGCAGATGTTCAGGTTAAGATGAGATCACTGTGAAAGGCCTTTATAGAGCAAGGAGATGTAGACACAGAGATGGGCACACACGAAGAATCTCGAGGAAGGATAAAGGCAGAGATCGGGGTGATGCTTGTACAAGTCAAGGAGCACAAGGCTTGCCAGGAGCCAGCAAAAGATGAAGAAGAGGCAAGGACCAGCTTCTCCCTCTCAGCCCTGGAGGGAATCAGCTCTGCCAACACCCTGAGCTTGGTCTTCCAGCCCCAGAACCTAGAGTGAACACGTTCCTGTTGTCTAAGGCCCCCGGTCCCAGTCCTTTCTTTTGGCACCTCTAGCAAGCCAACAGGAGCACTCTCACTTTCCATCGCCAGTCAAGGGGGGTGTCCCTGACCTGGCCCGGGAACTGCCAGAGTTAACACACACAACATCCATCCCCTGCGAGCTCCCGAGGGCCTGGGCTGGAGACCCACCGGGGGGAGTCAGACCCTGCGCAATCTGTGCTGGTCTTCCTGTTGGTGACTGCTGCTTTTTTCTGGAAAGGTAAGAATCGGTGTTTCAGGGCAGGCAGGGCCCCTTCTGGATTTACAATGGAGTCAACCAAGGCTCAGAGACAACCCCAACTGCTCCCTCAAATAAGCTCACACAGGCAGGAGGAGATCCGTCAGCCCTGACTCTGGGAACGTCCAGAGATGGGAACCGTGCTGATTTCAGAACTCTGGCCCCCGTACCATTTAGTTATAAATGCCGCAACTTGGTTGCTGGTAGCCACACAAAAGTGACTTTTAAAAACTTAAAATGTTTACCTTTTTACAATAAGAAACCTTTTACAAAGATTCTAACCGTGGTTGTGGAATTATGTTTTGCATATCACCAGGGTTCCCAGTCAAGTGGCAAGGGACGATTTCCCGCCTCCATTCTGCTGACCCATAATGTTGAGCTTTTGCGGCCCTGTACCAGCCCTGAGGCACGTGACGGTGCTAAAATCTGAAACGACACAAGGGAAATTCAGGAAGCCCCAGTCCCAGCAGAGCTGTCTGATGGAGACCTCGCACTCTCCTGGCCATGTGAGCACAGCCATGCTATTGACTGCAGTTCCCATTCGAAAAGAGTGGAGGTCAACCTGGAAGGTTCACTCCAGGGCGGCTGGGATGCTTGCTGCAGAACAGGAGCATCAATCACATTGCCCTCGCCTGAAACCGCGGACCTCGCGGTAACCAGCACTCATCGTGAGAGTGTCTGATACAGAGGTCCACCTGGGTGAACCACTCTCCCAGAGATCACAGTCCCAAATTCCTTCCCTCATTTGTTGAACCATCTGTTCACCCAAGAAGTGTTTTTAAAGCACCTACTTTGTGAGAGACACTGCGACGTGTGCTCACATTCAGTTGCTTCACTCTTGTCCAACCCTTTGCGACCCTATGGGCTATAGACAGCCAGGCTCCTCTATCCATGGAATTTCCCAGGCAAGAGTATTGGAGCAGATTGCCATTTCCTCCTCCAGGGGTTCTTTCTGACTGAGGGATCCAACCTGCGTCTCCTGCATTGCAGGCAGATTCTTTACCGCTGAGCCACCAGGGAAGCCCCTAATGCATGCTAGGGTTAAGCAATGAGTGTGACATCACCCCTACTCTGGAAGAAACTAAGATCGGTCAATGATGTCAGGCCAAGGATAAGGGCCTGTGTAGCACAGACTGCGGCACAAACACACAGATAATGATTTTAAGAAACCCTTCTAGGGAAAAGTGACATTTACATCAGACTTTGGAGTAGGAATAAAACTATGTAGGTATGAGGTACAAGGAAGAAGATTTGAGGACCAGAGACCAGCACATGCAAAGCTGTGTGTGTGTGACGGGAATGGGGAATTCAGGCAAAGGCAACCAAAAATTCCTTGTGCCACAGTGGGGCTTGAGTAGACAGGGAGTGCTGGAGGTAGGGAAGGAAGAAGGCCAGGTGTGGGTTATGGACGTCCTTGTCTGCTATATCCAGGAGATTGCACTTAATCTCATCCTCCCTGGAGAGACATTGAAGGTTTTGTAATAGGAGAATGGCATAAACCAATATCACCTAAAAGCCTGTGCACATATTTTTGCAACAATTCAACTGCAAAAATGAATGCACAGTTGCTCACAGAGGTTGCTTTGAGTTCCCCAAACATGCGTCTTCGACCTCAACTTTAAACTCAAAACTTATTGGCATCACCAAGCCCAGTTGCTGGTCACACGCAGGGACATCTCTTCTTTCAAAGACTCCCTCCAGATTCTCATTTCTTACTCTAACACTCACACATGTTTCATGGGCGTTGTCCTACTTCCCAGGACTTTTACATGGGGGACAGGTTTTAAATAAAATAATTCCTCTCGCTTCTTGCAGATTGGACTTGATTAAATATTCTACTGATAAAGGGTACGCAAATGTCAGCTTCAATATCATAAAAAGAGAAATGAGAGTTCATACAAGCAGCAAAGCAAACAATCCATTTTCATACTTTATTAGAAACACTTATTGCCATAATGACTACATTATTTTAAGCAAGCAGGTGGAAAGGTGTTCTGTGTGTGATATCTTCAGGTAACTTTAGTTTTGAAAATGTTCTCTCTCCAGTATTTAGACAGATGTTTTATTCTCTGTGATAGAGCTAGGACATGAGATGCTGTCATTTCAGCCACCACCTGAGCCCTTCCTTGAAGGTCATGGCCACTTGATGCTTCCCCAACAACGTGAGCCCATTCCATGCTCTATTTTTCTGCTCTACACGATGTGAAGATTCTGGGTACAGATGGCAGAACTCACTGCACACTTTCCAGTGTTCTGCCAAAATCCGCAGCTCGCATTCCAAGTGTGCCTCTCAGTTTTTCCTCTAGAGTTTTCCAGCCACATAACTATAATGTGGAATCTACAGCTGAGATACTTTAAAAAGAGGGGACTGTCACTCTTCTCTAATATCTGCACCACTTTGGAAAGTACTGGCAGATAATCTTGACGAGGAGACTCTCAGAACCCTTCGGTCATCTCTTATTAGCTATCTACTGCCAATAGATACTGCTAATCTACTGCTAATCTACTGCTATGTAGCTGTGTTACCACAACTTAATGGCTTCACACAACACGCATGCATCATCTCACCATTTCTGTGGGAGCAGCTTAGCTGGGTTCTCTGCAGAGCTGCAGTCAAGGCTTTGGCCAGGACTGGCATCTCATCTGTAGGCGTGACTGGGGAAGGGTCTGCTCTTGATCTCACTTGGTTATCAGTGGTCTCCATCTCCTTGTGGCTGAAGCATGGAGGACCTCAGTTTCTGTTGACCAGAAGCTGCCCTCAGCTCCTGGCCACATGGCTCTCTCCATGTGATGCTCACAATAGGGTAATTTTCTTCTTCAGCCAACAATGGAAAGAGCCACTCAGCAAGGCGAATGTCATGAATTCGTCATATGATCCACACTTCCCATCACCTTTACTGCATACTTTTGGGCAGAAGCATGAACAGGTCCCACTCACACTCCCAGGAAGGAGTGAGTACCAGGAGGCAGGGGCTTCCTGTCTGTCCCCAACACCTTCCTCAAATCCAGTCATGTTCAATAGAGGACCTGAGCAGGGAGGGCCAATTAAAATAGGAATTACCTATGACTGAATTGAATGGCTTCCAATTTCTACAGTGTGGAAAAAAAAAATTCATGTAGTTTAATAAGCCATTTCTGCCTTTAATGTCAAATTCAGATGTTCATTCTTGTACATACTAAAATCCCCAGTCTGTATAACTTAGATATTTGCAAATATTTATTAAGCATCTGCCAAAACCTCTGCAGAGACACCCTGGAAAGTAAGAAGACAGGGATCAAACAAGGCCTCAGCCTCAAGTTTGAAAAATTCATTGGAGCAGTGGACGTTCTTTGCAATTTCCAAGTATATGAAGGAGATTGATTATTCTGCTTCTCTCTTAGTTCGTAGGCAGATAATTGGCAAGAGTAATTGGGTCTGCAAAGTGCTCTTACCTTGCTCACGTGGTATGTGGGATCCCGTCGGGTTAGAACAGACATGAGCATGTAAATGAGATGATCAACACTTCCGTTTCAGGAAGGAAGGCAGGAAAGAAAGATGGAACTAAAACAAAGATAAGTTCTTCAAGCGAGAGGGGATGAAAGAAAATAGAAATTGCATACAAAGGCTCAGCGCTTCTCTGGTGGCTCAGATGGTAAAGCGTCTGCACGCGATGTGAGAGACTCAGGTTTGACCTCTGGGTTGGGAAGATCCCCTGGGGAAGGAAGTGCAGCCCATTCCAGTATTTTTGCCTGGAGAATTCCGTGGACAGAGGAGACTGGTGGGCTACAGTCCGTGGGATCACAAAGAGTCAGACACGACACACACATTGCCCTGACAGCAGACTTCTCAGAAGACACAGTGAGACCCCCGTCCACAGGCTACTGTATGGAGAGGCGCACGCAGAAGGAAAAAGCTGTCAACCGGAATCATGTACTCACAGAAACTGTCTTTTTAAGAGTGAGGATAAAATAAACGTATTTTCAGGTTAAAAACTATGGTCAGAAAGAAAAATATCCAAGAAGGAAATGTGAAATGCAAGAATGAGTAATGAACAAACAGAAGGAAAATCTAAACAAGTATTATGTGAATTAACATTATTATGCCTAATTTGTGGGGTTAAACAAGGACAAAATTTAAATACATCCTATTAAAAATATATAAGCTAAAGGGGTTCTTGACATTTGTTCTTGGATACTTGTATCTTTCCAGAAAAGGAGTTTAGAAATTATGTTTAAATTGTCTTTAGTCTAAGCATAATATTAATACATTTTCAAGCATAACCACTAATAAAAATATTAAAGAGTCTAACTTCAAAGCTGGTAAAAATATGGAGACAGGATAAGAAAACAAAATAAAAACTAAACAAACTAAAATAAACGCTTTAACATCAAGAAAGAAGAAAAAAGAGGCATTAAATGAGACAAATAGAAAGCAAATGTACAATTCTGTAAACAACGTGAGCATGTCAATAATAAAAATAAATGTTCTTGGTTTATATTCCCAATTAAAATACAGACATTATCAGAGTAATTTTTAAATATAGATTTTGATACTCTTATAAGAGACATGTCTAAAACATAAGAATATGAAAAAGTGGAAAATTAAATGATGAAAAACTATAGCTAGGAAATAAAATAATATAAACACATTAGGGAGAACAAAGAGAAATGAACTGTATGTTGATAAATGTTCAATATACCAGGAAGACACAAATATTCTAAAATTCTATGCACAGTATGTAGGAACTTCACAAAGATCAAGAATAATTATTGATAGCTCTCCGAATGGCAATATACATATCTATCCCCATAGTGAGAGTATTCAATTTCCCTCTTTAATTTTAACATGCTCCCATCAGCACAGCTTCTGCAAATGCTGCACTGGGGGCAGAGCCCCCAGGATGAGCCCCCAAGTTTTCCACAATTCCCTATCTCAGGGGTCTCCTTCCCAGGCTGTGGACTAAGATTTTTCTCATTTTGCTTCTTATCTCTTTCTGCTTCTCAGAGATTCCTACCAATTTCTGATTCACTATCTCTCTTGATTCTTTTTTCCAGTGTTTTAGTGGACTGATTATTTTAAAAAGGTTTTGAGGCACTTCATGGCATTTATGGCAGTCCCCAAGTTGTAGAAATTTTCTCTTCGGGCCACCACGTGGCCCCTTAATTCTCTCTGTACTTTACCTGCTCATGGAATACACAGGGCAAAGTACCAGTTTTGGATGAATTATAACAGAGATCAGTTCTTCCTAAATGGCTACTTTAGAAACCCGTAGGAAGCCCAGAGCATCTCTATTGTATAACTTCACATCAATTGGAAAAGTCTCTAATGTTACGCTAAATTGGCAGCAAGGATTTCGAGGATGATTCAGAATTACAGCCGAGGTTTGATTCTCTTTCCTGTTCTTTTGAAGCAAATCTAAAAAGTACAGGGATGACCTGACTGTTATCGAACCATTTCCAACAGCCAGAATGGTGCAAAAAGGAGCTGGGTTTATCAGAATTGAGTCTTTACTTTCAGCACATTTTTCTTTTGACTTTTCTCCTGCCACATTTCATACAATTTCTGGAGAGTCAAAGATGAAGTTTCAAAGGTAAACTGAAGCCACTGAGCCTCATCTATGCTTCCATAGGAGCGTGTATGTGTGTGTGTATATGACAGAGAGAGAGAAAGATAAAGAGCATCCCATAAATAAATTTTACCATTATTTGATGTTTTGTCTACTATTGAATCTAATCAGCTTATCAAAAACTTTAGAAATATAAGCAACATTCAGCTTGTAAGCTGTTTCAAAAACTCAAAATCTAAGTGCATGTGCCCAGTCGTTAAGTCGTGTCAGACTCTTTTGTGACCCCATGGACAGTAGCTCACCAGGCTCCTCCCTCCATGGGATTCTCCAGGCAAGAATACTGGAGGGGATGACCATTTCCTTCTGTAGGGGCTCTTCTCTAGCCAGGGATCGAATGCGCGTCTCCTTCATCTCCTGCATTAGCAAGCAGATTCTTTACCACTGAGCTTCTTGGGAAGCCCAAAATGTAAGTGCAGTTCAGTTCAGTCATTCAATCATGTCCAACTCTTTGCGACCCCATGAATCTCAGCAGGCCAGGCCTCCCTGTCCATCACCATCTCCCCGAGTTCACTCAAACTCAAGTCCATCGAGTCAGTGATGCCATCCAACCATCTCATCCTCTGTCGTCCCCTTCTCCTCCTGCCCCCAATCCCTCCCAGCATCAGAGTCTTTTCTAATGAGTCAACTCTTCGCATGAGGTGGCCAAAGTACTGGCGTTTCAGCTTTAGCATCATTCCTTCCAAAGAACATCCAGGGCTGATCTCCTTCAGAATGTACTGGTTGGATCTCCTTCAGAATGCACTGGTTGGATCTCCTTGCAGTCCAAGGGACTCTCAAGAGTCTTCTCCAACACCACAGTTCAAAAGCATCAGTTCTTCGGTGCTCAGCTTTCTTCACAGTCCAACTCTCACATCCATACATGACCACTGGAAAAATCATAGCCTTGACTAGACAGACCTTTGTTGGCAAAGTAATGTCTCTGCTTTTGAATATGCTATCTAGGTTGGTCATAACTTTTTTTCCAAGGAGTAAGCATTTTTTAATTTCATGGCTGCAGTCACCATCTGCAGTGATTTTGGAGCCCAAAAAAATAAAGTCTGACACTGTTTCCCCATCTATTTCCCATGAAGTGATGGGACCAGATGCCATGATCTTCATTTTCTGAATGTTGAGCTTTAAATAGGGATGTACAAAAATGATGTTTGTTACTAACAGGCTGGAATCCCCAAGACAATTGACCCCATTCATAGGATGAAGAAGCTTCATCCCAGAAAGGTTGAAGGGGAGTTGAGTAGAAAGAAGACACTATTAGACATGTATGCAATTAATCCTCGTGCAATTTAGGTGGCTTTTCCAGACCTCTTTGGTTGAAAAATCTCATGAGAAGTACTATTCCACAAAGGCTAGGAAGCCTAGAAATCAGGAAGTAGATTCTTAAAAGTTGGGCAGAACTTAGAATTTAACAGGGAACCTAGTGAGACTCCATGGTGAGGAGCGCTGTAAGGGGGTTTTATTGGGGGTGCATGGTCACCCCTGACTCTCTGGTTCATGCACTTTTGGCTGAGAAACACACAAAATGCTGCTCGGGGCACACACTCCAGCAGCTCGGCCCTGTTCTCTCTGCAAGGCCCGGCATCCGAGGGGCAGGATATATGTACGATGGGGTTTTAAGCAATTTCCCCTGCCCCAGGGTCATGACTGGGGCTGCTCTCCAGGCCTCTCCTGGTTCCCATTTCACAACCTCCACAGATCCCGCAGACCACTGAGGAACGATGTGTAAATTTCACACAGCTCCCACGTTTGGGTTGGAAGGGCATCTAAAACCCTGGTTGCTTACCCAGAATTTATCCAAATATTGCTAGTTGGACGCTCTCACGTGATTGGCGTTTCTCAAGAGACTTTCCTGGGGTTAAGCCCAACCAGAAGCAGTAAGTGGGCAGCCAATCAGGGAGTACAAATCCACACATTTTTTTTTTAACCATCAAGACTGAAAAACACACTCTTTTGAACCTCAGAAAAGATTTGGATTGGCCTGTGCCATCCACAGAGATCAGAGTTCACTCTCTACCTTCCCAGGACAACACGTGGGTTTTGCTAGAGTCAGAGGAAGACTAGCAGATGCCCATGAAGAATGGTTGGAGTTCCCATGGGGATGGAAGACTCAGGTTCCCAGGAGGAGCGCATTCTTTGCTGGGGTATTAGATTTCCATTGCTGCTATGACAAATGACCACAAACTTAGTGGCTGAAAGCAACAGAGTTATTTTTCGGTTCTGAGGTCAGAAGTTAAAATCAAGTCTAAAATCAGGGCTGCACTCCAGAAGGCTCATGGAGAATCCCTTCTGTGCCTTTCCCAGCTCTAGACCCATCTGCATCTAAAGGCTCAGCCCCTTCCTTGAATCATTCCAACCTCTTGCTTGTCAACTCTCCTACTAACAACTCAAATCCTCCTGGCCCTCTTTGATGGACCCTTGAGATGAAAGCATGCCCACCTGGGGAATCCAGTGTAATCTGACCTCAGGATCCTTAACTTAATCGTATTGGCAAAGCCCCTTTTGCTACCTAAAGTAACGCTGATTGGTCCTGACGATTCAGTTCAGTTCAGTCACTCAGTCATTTTCTGACTCTTTGCAACCCCACAGACTGCAGCATTCCAGGCTTCCGTGTCCATCACCAACTCTCAGAGCTTGTTCAAACTCATATCCATCGACTCATTGATGCCATCCAACCATCTCATTCTCTGTCATCCCCTTCTCCTCCTGCCTTTAATCTTTCCCAGCATCAGGGTCTTTTCCAATGAGTCAGCTCTTCATGGCCAAAGTACTGGAGCCTCAGCTTCAGCATCAGTCCTTCCAATGAATATTCAGGACTGATTTCCTTTAGGATGGACTGGTTGGATCTCCTTGCAGTCCAAGGGACTCTCAAGCGTTTTCTTCAACACCACATCTGAAGATTAGGACACAGATATATTTGAGGGGCATTATTCAGTTCAGTTGTAAAGAATTTGCTCACCAATACAAGAGATGCAAGAGATATGGATTCGATTCCTGGGTAGGGAAGATCCCCTGGAGAAAGAAATGGCAACCCACTCCAATATCCTTGCCTGTGAAATCCCATGGACAGACGAGGCTGGGGGGCTACAACCCATGGGGTCTCAAAGAGTCAAACACAACTTAGTGACTAAGTAACAACAACAAAAATTCAGCTGACCATAGTTAGTGTCTCTTTAACCAAGAAAATCTAGATTTGCAAACCAAAGTAATTGCCTTCCTTGGTATCTATCCAAAGGAATTAAAAGTTATGTCCACACGAAACCTGCACACAATGTTTATAGCAGCTCTATTGATAGTTGCCAAAACTTGGAAACAACCAAGATGTCCTTGAGTAGGTGAAGAATAAGCTGGCACATCCATGTAACAGAGTATTATTCATCAATAAAAAGAAACGAGATATCAAACCATGAAAAGTCATGAAAGAAACTTAAATGCATATTTCCAAGTGAAAAAAAGCCAGTCTGAAAAGGCTACAAATTATTTGATTCTAACTACACGACATTCAGAAAAAGGTAAAAATCATGGAGATGGTAGAATGCAGTGGTTGCCAAGGTTTGGAGGGAAGAGGAAGGATGAGTAGGAGGAGCACGGAGGACGCTTTAGGGCAATTGAATGGCTCCATGTGACGCCATAATCATGAATATGCGTCATTATAAATGGCTCCATGTGACGCCATAATCATGAATATGCGTCATTATACACTTGTCAAAGCCCATAGAGTGTATGGCAGCAAGAGGCAACCCTAATGTCAACCGTGGACTTTGGGTGACAATGATGCGTCCGTTTAGGCTCAGCAGTTATAACAAATGCGCCATCTGCAGGGGGTGTGGATTGGCGGGGAGGCTGTGCAGGGGTGGGGACAGGTAGGTGTAGGGGCAGGTGGGGCATCTCTGGGCCTTTCCTTCCACTTTGCTGTAAATCAAAAACTACTCCAAAATATTGTCTTCACTTTTTCTAAGAAAAAGCTATTACTAAAATATTCTATATTTACCTATGTTGATGTTGACAGTAGTTCAAGGTCCATGGCACTTTCTTTGAAAATGTAGTATGTAAATAAATGTGGTTTTCTTTCCAAAGGACAGTATGCCATAATATCAAAATAGAGAAGAAAGAAAGAAAAAACTGAAGTACAAACCCTGACAATGTCCTCCTTTCGGAAGCAGGATAAGGGCTGAGATCCAGAGCCCCGGTCGGAATGCGGAGCACTGGAGAGGCGGTCCCCTCGCTGAGGCTCAGGACGGATTTGGGGTTAGGGGAGGCAAGGCTGGTGCAGGTGGGGAAGGCGGGGGTCTGACTCCTTGGACCTGACATGTGGCTGAAGGGCCGTCGTCACCGCCACGCGGGTTGACAAGTCTGGCAGAAGCAGCTCTCTTGCACCCAGGGCCGTTCAGTGTTCCGTCTCTCTCTGGACCCAGGCCGACTCTTCCTCAGCTCTGGGGGGATACCCACCACCTCCTTGGGCCTTGGTTTCTTCTCCACGAGGAAAGGTGAACGTAGCTTCTCTCTAGTTTCTGCGGCATCCTGGGAAGTGAGGGGGTGCCTCTATGGGGCAGAGGGCAGAGTCACATTTAAGATCCCAGGATTCCCGCAGGAGTCACCCTCCTGCCCTCCGGTGGCCCACTGCAGGCACAGGGAGCAGAGCATTCCTGCGGGGACAACAGGAGGGTTACGGAGAATTGCTACTTGTTAGCGTCTCAGCTGAGGAAAGCTGCGCGGACGTCCTGCAGGCCCAGCAGGCACCTGGCCTTTAGCATCATGAGCACGTCTGGGGACAGAGCCTGGTGGCGTGAACCCTCATCTTCCCACCTCACACTCCAGATGACATGGGGTTGGAGTAGGGGTCAGGGGATCAGCCCTCCAAGTCAGAGAATCCCAGAGCTGGGTCCATGGGGACCACCGTATGTCAGGCCCCGAACCAATTAATGGGAGGATGGAGAAAAAATCAACTTTAAATGTTAATCTATTTTTAAAATTTTATTCTTTCTGTACCAAATTGGTACTTTTATATAAATATCTTCTGTATTTGGCATACTTGGGTTAGCATGGCACGTCGTGTTTAAGCTCCTTGAACGCCGTGGACTCCCCAGTGTGAGTGAGTGATGGAGGCTTTAGCAATTATAGATGTTTGTGTGACTAGTTATTCATGTTTGATGGCAGGAGAGGGGTGAATAAGGCTCATCTTCTTACTCTGCTGTGTTTTCCTCTCAATACTTCTTTTAAAAGGATATGTTCAAAACATTAAAAACAAATTACTGTTGCTGTTTAGTTACTGAGTCATGTCTGACTCTCTGTGACCCCATGAACTGCAGCACACCGGGCTTCCCCTGTCCTTCCCTATCTCCTGGAGTTTGCTCCAACTCACGTCCATTGAGTTGGTAGTGCTATCTAACCATCTCATCCTCTGTCGCCCCCTTCTCCTTTTGCCTTCAGTCTTTCCCAGCATCAGGGTCTTTTCCAATGAGTTGGCTCTTCCCATCACGTGGCCAAAACACTGGAGCTTCAGCATCAGTCCTTCCAATGAATAGTCAGGGTTGATTTCCTTCAGAATTAACTGGATTAAGAATAAATACAGACACAGAGAAGCTAACATTGCCCATGGGCTTCCCAGGTGGCTCAGGTGTAAAGAATCTGCCTACAAGGCTGGAGATACAGGTTCATTTCCCGGCTCCGGAAGATCCCCTGGAGAAGGGAATGGCTACCCACTCCAGTATTCTTGCCTAGAGAATCCCAGGGAAGAGGAGCCTTGCAGGCTACAGACCATGGGGTCACAAAGCGTCAGACACGACTGAGGAACTGAGCTATGTGACCTTGCCCAGAGCATCCCCGAGCCCGCACAGGAGTGGACGTCTGACCGCCCAGCTCTGAGCTCAGGCAGGGAGCTCACCTGCAGCCTCCAAGATGGCAGACAGTGGCTGACTCCCAAAGCCCATGACAAACCCTCTCCTGGGGTCCAGCCACCACTTCTTTCACAGCCCCGGGGCTGTGGTGGTGACAACCTGCCCAGGACTGGTTAGTGACAGCAGCATGCATTGTGCTTGCGGTGGCGGGGTGGGGAGGGGGTCTGTCTTGGTGGTCTATCTTGCCATCTGATGTCTTGAACTTTAATTTTGGATTTGAGGCCCAAATAAGCCCAAAGCTTTGTGGTAAAGCTGAGCTCCCAAGGCAGAGATCCAGAGGCTAAGACAGAGGGGCCCTGCTGAGCCCACACTTCCCCCCCACCGCCCTGTCTCCCTCCGCAGTCACGTTGACATGAAAAATTAAAACGACAGCCCAGCCTAGGTGGCCCATGGTGTGTCCATGCCAGCAGGTAGGGAGCTGAGACATTCCTCCACATCCGGGCGGGCTGGTCCCAGCAACTCCGCCGCCACTGTGACTTCTATCGCTCTGCCTCGTCCTCACGCGGCTCAGGGAGTTGGATTACAAAATGATTTGTGAGAATGGGCATGAAGGAGAGGGCTATTTGACTTCAGGAAACAGCCCTGCGAGTTGGGAATGATATATGAAATGAAACATCCAGGGCCAAGGCACAGTCGATACGCGAGGTACCACAGGCGGGCCCCGCTGCGCCGAGCCGTTGCCTCGTAACCAGACACACAGACGTTCGGCTCCATCAGCAGCAGCCTCCCGGAAAACCGCAGCAAGCCCCTAAGTCGCAGATAAAATATAGCCGGCTAACAGGCGTGCTGTTAATTAGCTGGAGAGTGAGGAGCGAGGAGGAGCGAGAAAGATGGATTTACATACACACACACACAAATATCTGGCTCCTTCTCCTCCCCTCCTGAGTCACACCACCCATCTGACTTCCGAAAGGCCAAAACTCAACACAGCCATCTTTGTTACAAATGCTGAAATTGAGCTTGCTATCAAATTTTGAAAGGCTGAAAAACAGCAGTAAGCTCTTTTAGACTCCTTTATTCCAGCTGTAAAATCAAAGAGAAATGATTATGGAGAGTTCTTCAACAGAAAAAAAGCACAACTGGTTTTGAATATTGTTAAAAATCCTTGCCATAGAAGTTGCCTTTTTTTAACGTTTGGGGGGCATCTCACAGTTATTTCCCAAACTATACGGGTGACCAATAGATCCGGATCTCCCGACTGTGGGCCCGGCTGGCTTGGTGGCTGCAAGCCTTCCTAATTCTTTCAGTTGCGGAAACAGCATTCACAAAATGCAGCCTCATCTACACTGCAGCTCCCAAGGTAAAGATTTTATGTTTTTACCGAAAAAGCCAGGACAAGCCCAGGGCCTCCAACCAGAGTCGATCTCTACCGTGAAAGCCGGGGTCCTGGCCACACGCTATATCCTCATGATTTAAAACATCAAAATGCTGCCAGATAATTAGCAGATGAAACTCACAGATTCCAGTTGTATGACTAAGATAAAATTAGCCATTTGTGGATTTCAGAAAGAGACGAGACTGAAATGTTTTACAGTGTAGTTTAAAAAAAAAAAAGTCATTGAGTGATTCCCTCGTGTGAATATTTCCTAATGTCAGAAACAGGGTGGATGACACAGAAATCATAAATCCAATTGATAAGTGTTAAAAATCACTTTAGCCTGCCATCTTCGTAGAAATTCAATAAAGTTGAAGAGAGGACTTCTGGATCTACCTTGGCCTGGACCAGGGAGTGAAAGCATTTAAACTGCTCATCTGAAGGCCGTGGGTCCCCATATGAATTGCATTTCATTCTTTGATAATTGGTTACTTTCTAAATGCTTGCTTTATGCAGACCTGATTTCTCATAGATGCCAGGTGTATGTATATTACATGTATATATGCCCTCTTGTGCACTGCACCCTGGACCTGGGCCCCTGCCCTGCCATCACCATACTCACAAGACCATTGGAATTTTAACAACCACCGCCAAAAACAGGGCTTCTGAGGCCTTTTTCATTTTCCCATCATGTTAGACAGCGCTTGGTCTGTGTTCCTGACATGTGACTCGACAATTGCCTCCTAACTAGCACGCCAGACATGTGTGCTAATAAAAGCCGTGGCCTGAGTTTTCAAACCAGTGGCCCAAGAGGAAGACCCAAAGACACCCCCAAGCCGTGCAGTCACCACTGCTCCTAGAACGATGAGGGTTTGTGTTTGTTCATCGAAGGAAAACAAGTAAAAATTTGCTCCAGTTATCTGCCAGCTTTTTAAGTAAGAGGCTTCGATATAAAACCAAGCTAGATTTTCCGCCTAGCTCTCCCAGGTGAGTTGTAAGCTCAGTCTGTAAGGAGAGGGGTGCTGATGGAAAGAAGTCTCGTCCCTGTGATTATCCTCAGAAGCCGTGCATCCCCCACCTCTGCAGAGAAGGGGAACAGAGGCCTCTCCCCTCGCCCAGGAGCCTCACCAGCTGCTTTTATCAGAAACTGGGCTTTTTTGTTTTTTTTCTCCCTGGGAGATGTGCGCAAAGGGAGGTGGACAGACAGGAAGTGCCCGTCATCCCCTTCAAGACACAGATGGCTTCCTGATGCTTTCCCGGGTTGCGACTTGGGCTCCACCCGCCTCTCTTCTCGTTTGCAAACATCTCCTCCTTCGCTGGTCCCATGGAGCTGTCCAGATGAAGTCTTCTTTTAAAATCAGCCTAGAGGAATTTTGAGAGGAGCAGAATAACCCTGCACAGCTCTGTTTCCTTCCCAAGCCCTCCCTGTCTGGACTCCTGGGAGGTCTGCCTGCTCCCACCCCAAACACACAGCCAGCTGCGCCTGGGGCAAAGCTGGAGAGAGGCAGAGACATGGGGGCATCCTTTGCAGACAGAAACAAACACCTCTCCAGCAGGTTCATCTTCGCGGAACAAAAATGGTATTTCTGATGTAAATTCCAAGCAGCTGTGACCCTGTATTTTTCTCGAGGAAATCACACCATTTCCTAAAGACGTCTAGCACTGGGAGCTGGGGCGGCAGCACAATTTCCTTTCTTGTTTACTAAAAAGCCCCTCTTTTGGGGCTGGTGTCACACCTAAGCCTCGTGCCCGGGTTGGCGCGTGCGCTGGGGGCCACAGCGATTCCCTGCTCTGGGGGCGAGCACAGCTGTACCCTCCGAGGGTCGTACCTGCGCTGTGTGCTGTGAAGAAAGCCATTTCCTGGTGCCAAGGATTCACACTCCAGGGCCACTTGGACCGGCAGAGCCCGAGAACTTTGTGCAGCCACAGCGGAGTGGGTGAAAATGAATCAGATATGAAAATGTCTGAAGCAATAAATTAACACACCGCAGAGGGGGTGATAGCTTAATCCTATCTCCTCCAAACTCTACCTGACACCCATTATTGTTCCAGGAGGTGGGACCCGGGGACGGGACTGGAGCGAAAATGAACATTCCCCACAGACCTGAAGCTTTGCAATAGGTAGGTAATGTGATTCTGCAAAGGAACCCGCACGGCTCTGAGAGTCTTTGTATGTTGAATTCCAGGTAACCTGTCAGGGGACTTCTCTCTCTGTCTCTCCCTTGTTTTATTTAATGCAAAAGGAATATCTCTGGCATTTACAAAAACTAGTGAAAATGGGTATCCTTGATAAAGCTTATCAATGCATTTCTTAATACAAAATAAATTATTCTGCAGTCCTCTGGTTTTCGTTCTGAAGGTGCATGACAGTAAGCTTGACGATTGCCTGATGAAACAAAAGATTAAAACCTCTAAACATGTTGCCCTGATTTTCTTGTTTGCCTCCTACCTGAGGTGCACAAATATTTCGTTTTTGTACAAAGTCCTGCATTTGTGTGCGTTCTTTGAAAGTCTGAATTGTATTCCTTGAACAAACATTTGTGAGAGATATTTAGAATGCACACAGCCCACCCCCCTCCCCTGGCAAAAGAAAAAATAATAAATGGACCTGGAAACAAATTCACAAATTGCTCTCTTGGAGTCATATGTCTCTTCTTGATGTTTTCTTTGGAATATTTCATGTTCAAGGTCTTCGGAGGTAAGATTCGAAAGTGCACATTACTATTATTTTAAATCAATAAATTGCTTCTGGAGTGGCATTGTACTGGAGCCCAGTCCTTCCACGCATTTAAAGGCAAAGCAAATTTGAAGAATAACATTCATTTCTCCCCATAAGGTTGAAAACAATGTATTTTTTACAGACACTCCATTTTTACTGTTTATGAAGAACTTCCATGTAAAACAATGAATCTTACATTTTGAATTTCCCTTTTAAATACAGCATTAGACCTTTGAATGAATACTGTACAGTTTTAACTATGATTTAAATGGATATCCTTTAGTGAGAGGAGATGGCAGTTTTACCTGTAATTTAAACAGACACCCTTTAGTGAGAGGAGATGGCATTCTGTCTCACACTTTAACTTTCTGCTTCTAAAAACTACGTAAATATGTTTGTATTAAGTATGGGGCTTCTGGGAATGCTGGTGGATTAAACAGAATCACAAGATGCTAATAATTTATGCTACCTCTCATTTGAACCATTCCAGAAAATGAATTTCTCTGGTCTTATTTTTTTCGTGTTTTTTATTTGCTCAAATAGTTTTCTTATCAGTAATTTGAAAAATGCTCACCGCTTTTGACCAAAATATTTTAAATGCTCATTGTAGCAATTATAACTTTGCTAGTTAAAAGTCAGATAATTAAACACAAAAAGATAGATCCCCCCCCTTTTTTTTTGCATTTATCCTTTGGAGACTGGAATTTTAGCACAGCTAAAGCAATGCAAATTGGATTCTGTAGATTTCTTGCTGCATATTAAGACCACTTGCTCTGAATTCGCCCCTGCTGGGGTGAATAGTAGCATTTTTTCAGGAACAGGATTGCATATTGAGGTGTGATGCCTAGAACAACTTTTGCACTAGGAAGGTTCAACAACAAGAAAACAGTGCTGAGGGCAAGGATAACACATTTAAAACACCAGTATTTCTCATAAAGGAGTCAACTAGTCAGAGAGGTGACAAAATCTCCTATTGCAAGTCCAGGGCACACCACCGACAGATCTCAAGACGGAAAATATGTAGACACTGCTGAGTCCAAGTGAGAGAGCTTTTCAAGAGGTTTCACTCCTTAAAGTTTATAACAGTCCATGGGCTTCTTTCCTCAAAGATTATCTTGGAAGAGCACATGCTGACTGACCACAGATTTTTTTCAGTTTGGAATTAACAGAGTCACCTGATGCAAAGAGCCAACTCATTGGAAAAGACTTTGATGCTGGGAAAGATTGAGGGCAGGCAGAGAAGGAGGCAGCTAAGGATGAGATGGTTAATGGATGGCATCACTGACTCAATGGACATGAATTTGAGCAAGCTCCAGGAGATGGTGAAGGACAGGGGAGCCTGGCATGGTGCAGTCCATGGGGGTCCAAAGAGTCGGACACAACTAAGCAACTGAGCAACAAAGTCAAACCCGACATTGCTCCCGGGGCTCCAGGATCACCTCAAAGGGAAAGAAGCGGGGGTCCTGTGTATCTCCTGTGTCCTCTCCAGACCCTCCAGAGGCAGGTACCAACCAGTTCCTTCTGCCCCCGGGGCCACCTGCTGTGGGTACTGTGGGCTGTGCTAAAGAAAGTCTACACAGTGTAGAGCAGGCCACTTGTGTATGTGTGTCATGCTGTGTGTGATGGTGTATGTGCATGGTGTGTGTGCCTATTGTGCAAGCATATACATGTGTGTGTATCCTATTGTGTATGTGTGTGCCTGGTGTGGGTACACCGGATGTGTTCATGGTATGCATGCATGGTCTGTGTGTGCCTGGTGTGTGTGTGTGCGTGTGCCGTGTGTGTGTGCCGTGTGTGTGCCTGGTGCGTGTGCCTAGGGTGCATGTGTGCACACATGTGTGTGCACGTGCATGTCCTTGCCCCTCATATGTTTTCCTTCCATTCCCCAGTCTCTGTCCTTGCTTCCCAGAGGTAATTCCAGTCCCAGACAAGGCATCATTTATTCCTATTGCCATGTTCCTCCATCCCTCCCTCCTACTGGCAAATCTGTTGCATGCCACTTCTAGAGATACTGGATATAAAATTGAAGTCAGGCTCCCTTCTGGCTGAACACAAGCTTTACTTACACACACACACACACACATAGCCAATCTTAGCTGATCTGCTGTCAAAAGCTGACCAAACCATCTCCACTTGTTTAAGTCCATACAGGACGTACCCTGACCTACCCAAGCCAATCTTGCTCAGCAGGTGCAGTCAACACGTGTGGCCTCTGATTCCCTCTTTCTAGACTTTTCTTAGCATTGTCCAACCATCTTTCTGTTTCCTTGAGACACAGCACCCCCATGAGCGATGTTCCTCCCGCCAGAGTCCTGTACGAGAAGGGGCTTCGCCATATCCTCCCCCAGAGGAATGCTGCTGCTCACTGAGGGCTCCCAGAGACCCTGCACGTGGCATCCTGGCACCTCATTTCCAGCGACTGAAATGAGCTCCACACCCACGTGGGAAATGTGTGGCTGTCTATCTTTCTGAATACATTTCACAACATTGGTTTCAAATCCTCCACCATTGTTTTCCTTAGGATTCTATGATTATCACGCTCATCTAGAGGCCCCAGAACTCACATTGTGCCGATCAACTGCCTGCTTCTGACTTGCTGATTTCCCATGAAAAACAGGAAAAATTCTGGTATGTGGGGGAGAAAACGTTTGGATGTGATGTGAACTAAAACGTGCCACTTCAGTGGACGGTGAAAAGTTCCCTACTTATGTGTGTTAAGAGGCCAATTCTCCCCCTTAACTTAGGCTCACAATCCCCACTGATGATATTGCAATCCAAACAAATCGAAGCCCATGACTTTCTAAGGAAGGTGTGTCAGTGTGTTCTTAACAAATACCATCAAAATACATCTTGCCACATCCTGTCCGAAAGGACTGACACCTGCAGGAAATGCTGAAAGGCTGAGAAACAAAGGGGTTCTTTTTACTTATCCATAAGTTCTTTATTTCAACCTCTTTCTCTCTGAAAATCTCCTCCATCTAATTTGGGTCTCATCAGCAGCAATGAATGCCACGGATCAGCCTGGCCTGGGAGCAGCCCACACTGAAAATAACAACGCCACCAGTTAATAAGGCCCCGTGCTCCCACTTCTGTGTCCCTGTTTTATGTGAGTATAACTCACTATAAAGACAATAGATTCTCTGAACGGAATGCCTGAGGCCTGGAGGAGCCGGTCTGTATTAACACGCAAAAGGCTCAACCCAGTTCCTGGTTCATTTTCCTTCCAGAATATTCTTGGGCAGGGTGCGGAGAGGGGGAGAATGTGGTGTGGACTTGAGATGTAGGCCTGAATTTGTGTTTCTGATCTCGAAATGCCTTCTTTCCAAGTCTTTGGGTCAGACGAATGCTGAAGCGAAGTGTGAATAACCAACCACAGAAAGATGGAAGAGATGAGTCTCAAAAATCTCTTCCAAAGGAGAGCTGCGAATTGTGTCTGCGGCCTCTGCCAAGCTCTGCTTTTATTTCCCTTAAAATGCTAACGATCGGCTCCGAGCTCAGCGCTCCGCAGCGGGGACAGCAGCCCATGTGCCCAGCGTGGAAGTTGGTGAACTCCTGTTCACAGCCTGCAGGCAGTCAGGGGATCTCCGCAGGCAGCAACCATATTACAGCATCCCTTATACAGTGCTCGCGCTCCAAATTTCCTTTACACTTTGTTTACTATATATTCCAATAGTGTAATATTAAACAAAAACAGTGTGTCCTACGCCAGAATGATTGATTACCGCACCGTCACAAGGTCACCTCCTAGGGACAGGCTGGGTGCCGGGGGGGCTGGCTGACTCATACAGTTAACACTATATCCGCATTGTATGAATGTCACCAGCAATCCAGTGATTTATTGCTTGGAAGGCTCTGTTCAATTTTTTCTGCCTGACCAAATTGCACATTTTCTAGAAAAAGAAGCAAAAATATTTCAGCACATGGATTACCTCAACCCCTCATTTTCCCCGCCAAGATCCATGCACATTTGCAGGCGATGCGGATGATCAAAATCTCCTTTTCTCCTCCTCCTTCCTTGCTTCTGCTAGAGATTGGGCAAAAAAAAAAAAGATTATTGCACTAATGAAAAGGTGCAGCAGGAGATTAAGGGCTTTTTAATCAGATTTTGGTAACATCTGTGGGCCACGAGTAAGGGCAGCTGTATGCTCCGTTTCTTAATTTTAGCCAGATTTACTTTGGATATAAAATTGTTGGCCTCGGGGAAAATCGAGTGGGGGTGGGGTGGGGAGGGGAGGTAGTCACAGGGAAACTACAGAACCAAAACTGTTTCAAAACACCATGAGATAAACTGCCTCTGCTTTAGAGGGGTTTCTTTCCTTTCCTAGAAAAGATATCTACACAGTGAAACTAAAGAGGGTTTTTTGGTTTTTGTTTTTATAAGAAATCCCCATTCAGCCAAATTGAACAGAAATACCTCCTGGATATGGGGGCAGGCCATGAAGCCTGCAATCTGTGCAGGTCTCACAATTTATTCCATTTTTAAAGGTTATTTCTCCCTCTAAGCCACCACTTAATGTAACTTGCACAAGCCTTCAGGATTGGGCTCACACTCTATGTAAATATAGATGAAACCGAAAGAATACATAGTCCAGTAAAGTTGCCAGCATATTTTTAAATTAATTTGCTTTTTCTTTTGATGGTGTGCTTGTCCTTTCTGTGGAAGCTACATAAGCTTCAAACACTTAGCATAGTGATTTATGTAAAGGCTCTCAGGTGCTTATGACAGTCATGTATTGTTTATTTGGGACTTTAAACCACCCAATATTCTGAATATTCTGCATTAGGAAAACAAAGCAGACAAGATAGAAACATTTGGGGGGACTTCCTTCCAAAAAAGTATGCTCCAAGCATGTCCCTGTAAGGGTGTTTCATTTATGTGTGTTGGTTCTTAGCTTTGTTTTATTTTATGAGAAAGGAGAGAGAATAGAAAAATAAGAAAGAGCATAAATTTTTTTAGGGCTTAAGGAAGATTCTCACCAGAAACATTCAAGTCCTAAATTGAGTCACCTTTAATATAAATACAAGATACATACAGGATTCTGGAGCATTACTGTTATCCACTGTTTGTCATTGGCAAACATTTTTTAAAATCATAATGTGACGAATGATGACTGATTTGTTAAGCCATAATGGAAAAGCATATTTTTTAAAAAGAATATATATGTATGTAAGTGTGACTGAATCACTTTGCTGCATAGCAGTAATCAACACAACATTATACATCAACTGTACTTCAATTTAAAAAAAAAAACACAATTTCACCAGCGATTCCCCAATCTGCAAACATTTCAATGGTACCATTAAGACTTTGTCATCTTTCCCCGGAATTTCCTCTGTCTGGGCAGGAACTGTTACTCATGACGACAAGGACAACACTGATTGAAAAGCCCACGGCGATCTGGACCCACAAAGTGGCCAGAAGACCTTGACAGAAAATGTGCTGGACATCTTGTGGCCGCTGACCTTGAATCAGTGTACTTGTGCAGAAGACAAACCTGACTGTCTTCATGATGGTCAGAAGGGTTTTACTAGATCTGCCTCCTGCCCAGAAGGTCAAACTCTCCTTGTCCAGGAAGACTCCTTAAGAGACAGAACCAGCCCCCACAGAGACACACAGATGGGCCAAAGGCGCTTTCCTGGAAACAGGCTCGTGTTGCCCCAGAGCAGCTGAGTGTGTTCGCACGACAGTGCCCACCCCTCACTTCCCTTCATGGGACCCAGGTCTGCAGCTCTTCCCTAGAGGGTCTACCCAAAAGACTGGGAAAGAAAAAAGACCGGATGAAATAATACATAAAATTCAAAAAGAAAATTTCTGGCAAAAGGATGGAAGAAAAGTTTTCTAATGGAGAAGATCTCCAGTGGTGAAATATATATATATATAAAAGAAACATATCTTTTAATGCTTGTACATGAAGGGACAAGTCTGAATGGTGTTCCGAAGGCCATTCCCTCGTCTCAGTTGTGAAAATCTCCTGGTTACGATAGCACAGGATTGTTACAGAATGCGGTATTTTGGTGCCACTGTCTATTCAAGGTATTTCCTGTGAAATCACCGTTCATACTGGGTTTTAACTCAATGGGAGGAAATGGCTGCAGCCCGGCTCCTTAGACTTTCTTGTTTAAATGTTAAAGACCATTCTCCTGGGCTGATTCAGGTTGTGTCCAGGACCCACTGCTTTGGGGGCCTTTGTCTTGACACTTGACCCTGATACTTGAGATTCAAACCAGACACTGAGATTTCCATTCATTCTTACCATTGAAAAACAAAAAAAACCCTTTTATTTCTGAGGTATTTCCGTACGTCCCTTATTTCAAAGAACTTGAACTGTCTTCTGTATGTTAATATTCAATGCTTTTTTGTCCTGATTTGGTAGGATCCAAGAGAAAATTATCTTTCCAAAAGGATTCATGGATTCATCATCAAATATCTCAAAGAAATAGAAGGGAAATTAAAGAGGAGTGCCTCTGTAGCCAGGAAGGCAGGCACCAGATCTGAGTTTCGTTTTCTCTGTTTTTTTCTTCACTTGATAGATATTGCTTTTGTCTTTTAGTTCTTTTGGTAAAAGAGAAGGCTGCAGACCTCACCCAGGGTAGCTCCCATCCGTTTTCCACTATCTACCTTGTTTTGTTGCTGTTAAGTCGCTAAGTTGTGTTCACGACCCCATGGACTACAGCCCACCAGGCTCCTCTGTCCATGGGATTTCCCAGGCAAAAATACTGGATTGGGTTGCCATTCCCTTCTCCTACCTCTGTTGCTGCTTTAATGAGGTGGCTCATTTTGTGTCTACCTGGGTGGGAGTCCATGGCTCTCTAATTTGTCCCTATTTCCCTTTGAACTCACAGCCCAATCCGTGGCACTTTAGTGGCAGTCAGGGGACAGCACGTGGTGAAGAGACACAGAGAAGCTGGCAGACACAGTGCAGGCTGATACCCCAAGGGTTCCACCAGGCGCTGCAGAAACGGAGCCTGTTTGGGGCAACGCGCCCACGCAGAGTGAACACTACAGCTGCTCTGAGCTTTCAGCCACAGATCTCAATGTATACAACTATTTTTCCCCTTTTAAAAGCCTCAGGCCACGTGTACTAACAACTCAGCTCGTGTTAAGGAAAAAAAAATTCTTCTTGCTGCATACACACCCACACACACACACACAAATAAACACATATGCAAAGCAAGAAACATCTAATAATATCCGAAGAATGCCACAAGGGCACAAAAGGTCTCGGTTTCTCCTCACTAGGAAATAGCCCTGTGTCTGGTCCCCAAAGACGGGGCTCGAAGACTGTCTCCAGGCCCACAGAGAAGCACCGTGCCCTCTGACAGGCTGTGTTTCTGAGCCCGCACGGCCCTTTCTTGTGCTCCCAGGAGCTCTCTCCACTGGTGAATGGCTAGCTGGCATCGTGGGCTGTGTCTTTCATCACCCTCTGCTTTGAACACAGAAGGTAATGTGTTTTTTCCAATGTCTCCCAGAAGTAGTGGTCCCTGCCCCGATGTAGACGGTGGCGCTGGTTCATAGGTGGATACTGATTGGTCGTTGCTGGGACACCGTTCCTAGAAGTCCCAGGCAGTGTGTCTAAGAATAATGTCAGTACATTGCAGACCCTACGGGTGCCCGTGGGCAAGATGGGTATTTTGGGATCTCGGATGGCATGGGTAATTCTGAGACTTCTTGCAAGAGACAGGTAACTGCTGCGGAATGCTGTTTTCCACCCTTTATTAAGGCATGCCAGAGAAAGCACTTCTAATTAAACGGATGTGAGGTGAATGAGGCAACAGTCCTAAACTGGGAGCTATCTGAAAACAATCCAAAAGCATCCAACAATCCGAGTCACAATACAGAAACGTGAACCCAGGTTTAAATGATTTTGGAGTATGTTCTGAAAGTCCGGTGATAAGTCATCACATGATTCCTCATTTCCATTGAATTCTTTAAGATACCTAGTTGGGAAAGGGGGAAAAAAAAAACCCACAGCTAAATAATTTAAAGGAAAATATACCCAAAGATGTGATGTGACAACATCTCTGTGCTCAGCCACATTTGAAGGAATAGGTCAATGTTTTCCAAAATTATCTGGGCACTCTATGAAACGTTAGCGCTTTTTTAATTACAAGGTTTATGTCACTCGGTGAAATTTTAATGTAATGAAACATTCAGCTGGACCTTGTGCTGGATGTAAAATAAAATTATTCATTGAAAATCAGACCACAGGCCACCTACTGTTTTTTTAACAAATGGTTGAACTATCACGGGGTTACCGAACTTAACATGTAAATTGCAGTAGAACTTATAATTTCTGATTCAAATCCCTGAAGACTGCCATTTAAGTCAAATATATGAGTGAAATTTTGCTTCTGTGCCATAATAGTGCAGTGAAATGGTCAAAAATCTGAACATACCTAGAGTAATTATTAACCCAATAATAATGTATTTTTAGTTATTTAATCAAAGTTATAAAAATTATGAATGTCAAGTTCTTCTTATAAAAATGAAGTTTTAAACACCAGCATTTAATTTCAAGGGTGACAATGCTAAATCTAACCCATTAGGGGAGTTTCTCACGGAGCCGAGGAGTATAAGCGAGAGAAAGATTGCGGCTCGGATGTCAGGTCATTACTAGGAAATAGCAGAAAAGGACTATTTTTCTCCAAAATGGTCTTGAACTAATTTTTAACATGAACTGAAATTGATCAGTCTTCCATAAGCTCAGTGTGATCTATGAGCGAAGGCAAGAGCCATGAAGCAAATCCCATGGAAATTCCTCGCTTCCGGGTAAACATTGCAGGGCGGTGGCGTGAGTGCGCCTGCCTCGCGCTGGTTGGGTCCTGCTCTTTCGTTTTGTGCCGTGGGGAAGTCTGAAAGGTGACTTTCTGCCACTGCTAACGGCAACAGGTTTCTTTTTCCCTTTTGCTCTCATCCCCTGAATGTTGACCTCCTATTGGAAATATAAAAATTTCAATCCTTGGAAAAGGAAGTGTCAGCCCACTCCAGTATTCGTGCCTGGGAAATCCTATGGACAGAGGAGCCTGGCAGGCCATAGTCCATGAGGTCACAAAACAATCAGAACTTAGCGACTAAAGAATAGCAACAATACCTTAAACCTACACAGTGCTGTATGTCAACTATTATCTTAGTAAAACTGAAAGGAAAAAGCAAAACCTAATTTCAACCTTCACATCATCTCTGCTGAGGAAGTTCGGGTGCCCGTGAGCTTCTGAGGGCCCCTCTTTGTCATCACGTGTTGCCCTGGGACAGAGGTCTTGCATTCCCATTGAAGACACAGAGATCTCCAGTGATTCTTGATTCCAGCCTCCTATCCCCCAAGGCATCAGGAAGTAACATTTTATTTTTGTAGCAATGGGATATAAATGGATGCCACTGCATCCCATCTCCCCACCTCTTGAGGGTCATAGGACCAAGTGGAGTTAAACTGGTTTTATGAGGAAAATGAAATCTTTCCTGTAGCTACCAAAGGAGCAGAGGCTACCGGATAGCAAAGGCGATCTCCAAAGTTTCCATCGGCCAAAGGACTCAAGCTCCCCCTCATCTAGCGTATCCACAGTTCCCCTATGAGTGATAGGATTAAGTTGCCTTTTCTTTGCCTATTTTCTGAAAAAACGTGCCAGTGAGCACATAGATGGTCCAGATGACAGAAAAGAGTGCTGGTAAAAGACCTGAATAAGCAGCACGTGAAGATCCAGAGGCCGTCTCACACTGCAGAATCCAAAAGGTTAAAGAGATGACCTCGGTAAAAATAGCAAGTCATCTGGAGGAATGGACAAAGAAGATGTGGTACATATTTACCATGGAATATTATATAATTAAAAAGAACGAATGTAAGTATATGCATAGCTGAATCACTATGCTGTACACCTGAAACCACTACAATATTGTAAGACAACTACACTCCAATAAAAATGTTTTTTAAAAATAGCAAGTTATCAACATGTACTGCAAGCATTCTTCCTGAAAGACACAGGGGCTCCAGGGATCTCAGACTGCTCTCTCCCTCTCGCCTTGGGCCCGATGTCCTGCCCTGGGTCGGCTCCTTGCAAATCCTGGTGTCCTGTCGCCGGGGTATCACCTGGGTCCGCTTGTGGCTGTTTCCATGTTTCACCTGAGAAGCCTGGGCTGTCGAGGAGTCTGCGGTCTACCGCCGCCTCCCGGGCCCGATTCCTCAGTGGTCCCATCACTCCCTGGCTTCGTTACCTAAGGTGATCGCCAGCCTCCTGCCTTTCGATCCATTGCCAGCCACGCTACAGAAAGCTGTCAGTCCCACACTCCCCCGGTTAAGCTGAGTCTCATTACCGCCTCTCTCCTCTGGCGATCTGCCACTATGACTTAAGGAAACTGTTGTTACTAAACACACGCAAGGAAAAAGAAAAGTATTGTACATACAGTTGTGGGTCCTTCTAATGTACGCTCACAGACATGGAGTGAGGGAGTTACAATCATTCGCAGCGGCTTTAGAGTGACTTTCAGCCAAGGCATTTCAATTTAGGCCAGATTCCTGCCTGAAACCTGGGCACAGAGTTCTGGGTGAATCGCCGCAGCCAATGAATTTATTATTATAAAACATGTCCTTACAATGACCAATATTTATGACCTTTCTGATCGACCAGAGGGACCTAGGTCTGGAACTGAAAACTACTTACAAATATAATAAATAGCAGCTGGCAACACATCAGAGCAATGTTTTCATGTGGAAGGGCCTGATACAGAGGGACAGGCGCACAGCATCCTCGCTGCCTAGCCCTGGGCTTCCAGAGGGTGTTCTCTTTACCAGGTGCCGAGACGCCTCTCGGAAACCCAACCAGAGGGGAACCACACGGAGAAAGGGGTCCTCTGGCTCTGGTATTCTGCCTGCCACACGGCCTCCACCTTCTTCCCCAGGTGCTTAGTGAGAACCAAGGAGCTCACGTTTCTGATCATCACAGGGAGTCATCACAGGAAGTTATACTCCAATCAAGTCCCAAAGTGTCAGTATTCTCACCAGGCTCTGGCACCCCCTAAGACCACACACTTTACTACTGCTTGGGTTTTTCATTCTTGACTTCTTCAGAGACCAGACTGAATGTGTCTTGGCTTTTCCCACTGCCCTAAGGAGGACGCGGTCTTTCAGAGTGAGGACTAGGAAGTAGCCATGGTCTTGGGCTCGGCCTCCCAGCAGGACCAGCCTGGGCACAGTCAGTTTCAATATGGAAGGCTGGGCAGGAGGCCACCGCCCTGAGACAGCGCGTGCTGAAAGTGTGGGCCAGCCTCTCATCAGATGGATCCGAGCGGCTTGGCTGAAGCTCCTATATGTCCAGCCGGTGACAGCCACTTAGCTGCCAAAGGAAGGAACGCCTGAGGCCACTCACCTCCACGCTCCCTCGCACCTGTGCATCTGTCGTCTGGATCCATCACCCTCTCCCTCAAGCCCATTTAGTGGCCCTTTTTTCTCACTAGACTGTGACCCACCTGCAGCCACACTACAGTTTCAGACCCAGCATAGAGGTCTGCTTACAATCAGCTGAGTGGCTGCTGCCTTAGCAAGACCCAGCATTGGTTTGGGGGTACATTCACATAGATCATCCACGGTCACTGCTGAGTTGGTGAATCGGGCACCTGTTATGGGCCAGAAGAGTCAGGGGGACACAGGAAGAAAACCGGGGTGGGGCCCAGAAGCCGGGTGGGAAGAGCTCGCTGACACCTCTGCGGGCCCCATGCAAGGGGCCTGAGTCCACCGTGTCTGGGTTTCAGAGACCCCTGTCAAGTGTGATCCACTTTAAGGCCATTTTAATACACTGACTAGTGGGTTCATTGCTTCTTAACTACTCCGAAAAATCACATGTCCGCATGTGGGGACTCTAAAAACGCTCAGAGTCTTCTTGGAGTGAAAAACTCTGGGAAGGAAACCACATCTTTACGGCAAGTTTTCAGAAATGTCCTAAGTAAGGGCTGGTATTTTTCCTTTTTGGCCACACCACGTGGCATGTGGAACCTTAGTTCCCCAACCAGGGATCAGGAGGTGGGGAGTCTTAGCCACTGGACCACCAGGGAAGTCCCAGGGCTGACAGGTTGATGGGGCCCACCTCTGTTGCTCAACAGGAAGATAGCTGCAGACACAGGAATCGTCTGGAAGACTGAGCAGTGGGGAGGGACCCCAGGGACGGAGGGAGAAACGGCGCACACGGGCTCACCGTGGAGCAGACAGGGCTCCGCTGTGACCTCCACCCCCTCTCGGGGATGCCCCAGGACGCGGCCACATCAGGCTGTGCCGGCACGCAGTTAACCTGGGCTCCTCGGTGCTGGGGAAACAGGAGGGCTCAAGGCCACAGAGCTCCCGGGGGCAGGCTCCATCCAGCCACAGTGCCCGCATGACTAAGAGCCCTGCAGCGTTTGGGAGGAGGCTTCTGCCTTCATCTTCCATGCTGTATCTACAGGGTGGATCATTCAGCTCGGATGCACCATGACTTACCCCAAGCAGTGACCGTCGTGGACCGAACCTTTGTGACACCCCCCACAATTCATATATTGAAGCCCCACCCCCAGTGCGATGACATTAGGAGGTGGGGCCTTGGGGAAGCGACTGGGGCTGGGTGAGGCTCTGAAGGTGGGTCTCTCGTGATGGGCACAGTGCCCTGAGAGGGACAGGCAGGGGACAGTACACTCTTGCCCTCGCCATGGGAAGGTGCAGTGAGAAGACGGCCGTCCAGAATCCAGGAAGGGTGTGTTCACCAGAACATGACACGCTGGCTCCCTGATCTCGGACGCCCAACCCCCAGAACCTGGAAGAATAAACGTCTGTTGTGTAAGTCGCCCTGCCACGGCCAGCGGTATTTTGTCCTGGCGCCCAAGCCGACTGATGCAGTGACTGCTCGTGGGATGCCGTTATTTAACCACGTGTTAGTCACTCGGTCGTGTCTGACCCTTTGTGACCCCTGGACTGCAGCCCACCAGGCTCCTCTGTCCATGGACTTCTCCAGGCCAGGATACTGGAGTGGGTTGCCATTCCCTTCTCCAGAAGATCTCAACCCAGGATTTGAACCCAGGTCTTCCGCATTGCAGGCAAATTCTTTACCATCTGAGCCACCAGGGAAGCCTTGTTTTTTAACTTGGAGAACCCAAAAAGTGAGAACACCAATATTTATGCTTGAAATTAGAAAAAGTAAAATGATTTTATGAGAAAGAGAGAAGAGAGGAAGAAGAAAGAATAGGAAAGAAAAAAGAAACTGTGCAATAATTTATATGGAGGCAGAGGTTGAGATGCCGGGTGCCAATCTTCAGTCCAAACTGATTGCTCGAGCCAACTTACACGCTCCTAAAATATTTCTATGTAATTGAAGCATTTTCATAAATGCCTATGTGAATGGCATGGCTATAATAAGCATCTTTTCTGGGCTAGATTACACCATCGTACCAAGTTAGAGTCCTAATTATCAGGTTTTCTTGGGAGCAACTGGCTGAGTGCACTTGCACTGAAATATATTTAATTTGGTTTCATACAGCACCTTTTAGGACACGCTGTGCCTGACTTCAAACTGCTTTAATGAGTAACGAACTGGAGGCTAGCAGAGCAGTGACTCCTCCAATCAACAGAGAAGATATTACAGGCTCAGCAATAGCTCAAATTGGAAAACCAGGGCTCTGTACAAGCTCAGCTCCTGTTCTCTGCAGGAAAGGTCATGCCGTCCCCCTTTCCCACATGGCCAAGGGCAGGGGAGGCTGGAGGGGCCAGCACGGGGACTTCAACTTGTCCTGTTTGGGGGGCAGGTGCCAGGAGCCGGATGTGCCTGCTTGTGATGGAGCCACATGCAGCTTGGCGGGCAGAAGGGGGCCTGGAGGGGGCAGAGCGCCACAGCTGTATCCCAGTAAGCAAGGGCCAGCCATTGGCCATCGTGTGGCCCCACCAGTGGGCTAAGTGTGACTTCCAGTCACTCGATGGCAGGTGATTTTAGGAAATAAGGCAGACAGGAACTGAGAATCAGAGACCTTACTTGACGCCCAGGTAGGTGGTCCATAAGCATCCTAAAGAGCCCAAATTAACATATATTTAGGGTGACCATCTGTCCTGGTTGTCCCTCACACCCAAAGCAGTATTTCTTAAGGGGTGGTGCTCAGACCATCTGCTCATTACAAACCCAGACACCTGCAGCCTCACTCCACACCTACCGATTGAGAGTGGAGGGGCAGGGACCCCATACTTTACATTTAACAAGTGCTCTGGTTGATTTATGTTTGCAAATGACTCCTGAGAACCATTTTCCCAGAGAAGCTCAAAGAAGCTGCAAGGGTTTTATCAACAAGGAGAAGTGAGTACAGGATCTTCCCTGAGGAGAGGCGGGTCCCCAGACTGGGTTATTGGATGGGGTCAAGCGTCCTGAGAGATGGGGAGAGGAGGGCTGGAGGGTTGCCCATGATGCCACCAGAGGCCACGTGGCACATGGCAGCTTCCGTGAGTCTAGACGGAACCAAGTGGCCCTAAGACAAAGCATCCAGCATCCTGGAACCCTCTTGGAAAGTGACAATGGGCTCATCAGGGAAGGGTGGAGTCCAGCATCCAGCATAGACAGGACTACTTCTCAGAGGACGTGGGGCTCCTCTGACGTTGATCCCTTAGAAGGAACTGAACCAACTTCCATGGACTTCCTACCTGGGCCAGAAGCTGTTACTATTATCATATTCAAAACTCATCACCACCCAGTTAGGTAGACAATACCGGGCCGATTATTAAAGTAAAACAACTGAATCTGGGAGAAGTGATTTGTCCTAGGTCTTTGCACAGATTGGAGAAGGAAATGGCAACCCACTCTAGTACCCTTACCTGGAAAATCCCATGGACAGAGGAGCCTGGTGGGCTACAGTCCATGGGGTTGCAAAGAGTCAGACATGACTGAGTGACTTCACTTTAACACAAATAATGAGGAAAGCCAGCCATGTCAGATGCCAAAGCCAGCCGTTTCCAACTTATTCACCCACCACCCAAAATTGGTACCTTGAAATCCTACTGCTTGTTATGCAAATGCTCCCTGGGCAAATGCTGCTCTAAGACGTATCTCAGCGGTTATAAAATGTGCCCCTTCTACGAAGGAGCCAGATCCCTCCTGTTCATATCCTGCCCTCACATCACCTGGGTCTGCATTGCAGCTCCACCCTTCGCAGCTGCGTGACCTTGAGAAGATTCCATGAGCTTTGCTTTCCTGTCCATCTACCAAGAAGAGTAACACGACTTCCTCATCAGGTTGTTGTCAGGATAAAATAAGTAAAAATAAAATAAACACAAGGCCTCTCACATAGTAAGTGCCCAAATAATGTAAGCTACGAGTCAACCTTCTGGTTTCCCTGGTGGCTCAGGCGGTAAAGAATCTGCCTGCAATACGGGAGCCCTGGTTTAAGTCCCTGGGTTGGGAAGATCCCCTGGATCCCCTGGAGAAAGGAATGACCATCCACTCCAGTATTCTTGCCTGGAGAATTCTATAGACAGACTACAGCGTCGGAAAGAGTTGGACACGACTGAGCAACTAACGCTTTCACTCAGTCAACCTCTATTCCACAATAAAACGTACGTGTTATCTGGCTGCTGGGCTCACAGTGTCATAACGTGTATACAGATGGCCATAAGCTCAAAGAGAGAAGACAGAATCTCGGGTTTTGTTTCTATCTAAGGTCTGTTTCCAGTTGCAATGATCATGAAATTATACGCAGCGACCTGAGACACTCACCACATGGAAGGGTCTAACTGAGAAGACAACAATGAACAAGGCTTGTTCTCCAGGATCCACAAATCCTCAGGGGCGGGAGCAGCAGCCCCATTCAACTGAGCGCTAACAGCAGTACCTGATGCTAGCTGCAGTAGTGCAAGCCGGCCGTGCCAAGCACCTTATGTCAGTGGCCTATTTCATTGCTTGCAATCAGCTCTTGACTTCATTCATTCACCCCTCAAATGTTTGAAGTGAAAGTCATTCAATCCTGCCTGACTCTTTGTGACCCCATGGACTACACAGTCCATGGAGTTCTCCAGGCTAGAATACTGGAGTGGGTAGCCTTTCCCTTCTCCAGGGGACCTTCCCAACCCAAGGATCAAACCTAGGTCTTCTACATTGCTGGAAGATTCTTTACCAGCTGAGCCACAGGGAAGCCTCAAATGTTTACCCAGAGCCTATTATAGGCAGTCCCTGCCTGTACTAGATACTGGAAATACTGTAATGAATAGGAAAAAGAAGAGCCATCCCTGCCCTGAAGAGCTTACTGTCTATAGGAGAAGACTGACGGGATGCTATTTTGTAGGTATTCACATTTACTCTCTTTGATAAACATGGAAACGGAGCCTCAGAAACATTAAATGACATCCAAGTGATAAGGCCAGCATGTGATGGCACCTGAATTCAAACTCAGGTCATCAGGTTCCAAGGCTGTGTACTCTCCCCCATGGTAGTGTTTCTTGCCTATCAGACAGACTTCAGGAAAAGTCCAGGGACAGAAAGCAATATGATAAGAGTATAGAGAAGCTGCCGTTGAAAGGGAAGAGAGTCGTTAAATCTGATTCAATAGCCTGGAAAGCTTGCAGAGACAGTAACTTCTATTTTTATTTTTTATTGGAGTAGAATTAGTTTACAATGTTATGTTAATTTCTCTGTATACCAAAGCAATTAAGATGTGTATATATATATGTGTGTGTGTGTGTGTGTAATTTCTCATTATGGTTTATTACAAGATATTGAATAGAGTTCCCTGTGCTATATGGTAGGACCTTGTTCATCTATTTTATATTTAATAGTTTGTATCTACTAGTCCAAAATTCCTAATTTATCCTTCACTCCCTTTCTCCTTTGCTACCATAAGTTTGTTTTCTGTGGAGACACTATCTCTTCATAGGGACTTTGAAATAATTTAGTTTCCAAAGTCAGGTCAGACGAGCATTTCAAGGAGGAGGAATGGTAAATGCAAAATAATGAAGGTCAGTAAGTGAATGCAGAGCCTTGGAGATACAGGAGGTCCAAAGTGGACTGGAGAGTCCCTGTGGGGAAGGGCAGAGGTGACATGAGAGCCTGAATCAGCTGGAGAAACAAGCCAGGGCCTGGACACCATCCTGAAGAATCTGAATCTGATTGTTGGGATAATGTTTGATCAGAGAAGTGACAGGAGCAGCAGGTGAGGCAAGGAGTGCTTGTCATTCTCCTCTCACCTTCTGATGTGAATACTCTCTCCCCACGGAGGCCTGGAGCCCTAGGAGAACCCACCTGACTACTCTGTGGCTTCCTGCAAGCCTCCCCTGACTTGAAGAAAGACACCCATTTAGGAATCGTCTGCTTTTCTTGTCATCTTGCAGAAGCTCCTGTCTCTACTACCGCATCAAGCATCTCCATCTTCCACATCCAGGAGAACACTGTGTCCCAGTTCTTTCGGTGGATATGGAGTAACAGGAAGACCAGAGCGGAGGCATTGGACAGGATACAGCTGGAAGTGTGGTGGGCTGCCTGCCAGCCATGGGGCCTGAATAAGGTATCTCAACGCTGAGAACACGCATTTCATCATGCGCCGTCAGAAAGACTGTGCCTGACCCACGTCCAGCTCCAGTCAACAAGCATCCTCTGTACCATCAACGTCTCCGCCAGCTATCCAGCGGCTGCTCTGAAATGCCCCCTGGTTGTCCCTGGAGGCATGGTGCTGCAGGAGCCCGTGTGTGCTGCGCCTTTTTGGAGATGGATGGCCCAGGCTCTCATGTTAAACACCAGGACAGCTTCCTCAGTAAAATAAATCATTTAACTCTCTCTAGTCTAGGGTTTCCACAAGCTATTTGTCCATGAAACCTTCATTTTATATGAAAGAAAGTCAGTTACATCACTCCTCAGGCCCAAACCTTCGACATCACATCTGTGTCTCATGAGCATCAGCAAATCCCACTCCAAACACATTCAGAATCATTGGGGGTGGGAGGGACTGGTAGTTGGTTGGACGGCATCATCAACTCGATGGACGTGAGTTTGAGCAAACTCCAGTAGTTAGTGAAGGACAGGGAAGCCTGGCGTGCTGCGGTCCACGGGGTCACAAAGAGTCAGACACGACTTAACAACTGAACAATGGCACCAAGATGCAAGTTATTATATATAGGACAGATAAACAACAAAGCCCTACTGTACAGCACAAGGAACTATATTCAGTATCCTGTGATAAACCCTAATGGGAAAGAATGTATGTATACATGCATAACTGGGTCACCATGCTGTACGGCAGAAATTAACACCACATTGTAAATCAACTATACTTCAATAAAGTGAATTTTTAAAAAACACTCAGAATGAGTCCCTGCCACCCGCACCCCCCCGACCCCACACCTCCTCCCCATGGCCGCTGTGCCAAGGTGCCGGCAGGCAGCTGGTTACTCCAATGGCCATGTTGTCTCCCTCTGCTGCCCTTCCTTCTGTGTTTGCTGAGAATCAGCCTTTCCCGCATGGTAAACTGCCCAAAATGCAGTGCTTCTCCAACATCTACTGTTACTCAAGATTCCAGGCGTCATTTGGGTGGTTCTTCCAGTGAGGACTCACTCGGCTGACCTCTATGATGAGCAGGGGACCTGGCTTGAGCTGAGTGGAAACTGTCAGATTGGAAATCTCAAGACGGGCTGAGCTGGTGTGGTTCTCCTCAGCCCCATGGGTCACACAGCCTCTGTGAGGCTAGCCTAGGCTTCTTTCCAGGTGATCTGGGGGGATCAGAGAGCAGCAAGACAGGACAAGCTGCATATCTATGAACTGCCCACGACCGTCTCCTTGAGGAAATCAAGGCACATGGCCAACTTGAGGCCACGTGGGAGGGATGGCCCAGAGGCATGAATGAGGCAGGCTGTGCAGAAGCTGTGTTGCAAATAGTCTAGCACAGCTTTGCTACCCGTCACACTTAGATGTTCCCAGGCTCCTTCCCTGGCCTGAAAAGCCCAGTGATTGGGCTCTGGGTGGCCTCTAGGGTCCAGTCTCCTGCCCGTCTGCCTCCTCATTAGGTACCCCCATCCCCACAGTGACATCCTTGATCATCTCAAACATGCTCTATTATTCAGGGCTGTCCAGAGAAACAGAACCAACAGGGTGTGCATGCGTATAGAGAGGCATTCGTCTTGAGGACATGGCTCATACGATTGCAGAGGTCGGCAAGTTCAGAATCTCAGGGTAGACTACAGTCTGGAGGAAGAGCTGAGGTTTCAGCTTAAGCCCACAGGCTGGCTTTCCTCTTCCTAGAGGGACCTGTCTTTTTTCTCTCAGAACCTCAACAGATTACATGAGGCCCACTCACAGGACAGAGGTTAATCCACTCAAATCTACTGATTTAACTGTTAGTCTCATCTGGTGTCCACAGAGCTTGTGAAAATCTTTCAGGTTATAATTCTATATAGCAGGCAACATACCAAGAGGGATGAAATCTAAGATCCCTGGGTTCAGAGCCAAGGGACTGAATACACCAGCTGGTCAAGAATTCTCCCCTGGATTCTGTTTGTTCCATGGAGAAGCAAGAAAGATAGAGCAGAATGAACAAACACTGGCTGTGGAGAGCTAAGTGCCAAAACAATATACTGTGTGAAGAACTGTTTTAATAATCAAGAAGAGATCAGCTCTCCCAGAACACTGGCTTGGCCCTTGCCAGCATCAAACTCCTTCAAAGGGCTGGCCCATGAACAATTCACCCCATTCCAAGATGAGTCATACTTTTTTTCAAAAAATGAGTAAGCACAGAACACATTTAGAGTATTACTGGAAAGGGGAGGGAATTAACAGGAAAACAAATGGTAAGTAGAGAACCCTCACTAGAAAGAGGTTTCCATGGAGCAGATGAATATTGGGGCCAAACAAGCCCTATGAAAAACTTAACGAAATAATTACTTCTTTAATGTAAAACCTCAGAGCGAAGCTACAGGAGTTCAGAAAATACAGAGAGAGGCAACCATAAAAGAAGAAATAAAAAGAATAGTGGATGAAAAACTAAAACCATCAGAGAAATGAAGGTCACGTGACTGATAGCATCGTAGAAAGATCTACTGACAACTCAGCCCATGGAAGACAGGAAGAGACATGGAGCAAATATAATGGAAATAAACAACATGTGTGAAACAGGAGTGGGGAAATAACACGTAGGTAAGATAGAGAAAAACGTGTCCAGCAAACACATAAATGGTGTTTCTGAAGTAGAGAGCTGAAGAATTGGAACAGAAAAGGAAAAACAAAACAAAAACTTTGAGATATAATTTAAGAAAACTTTCCAGAAATAGGACAAGTTGAATCAATAGATAGAAGGGGTACTCTGTGGACCAAGAAAAAAAATGATATGGAATGATCAATACTAAGATACATGCCAGTAAAGGTATTGATCTTCCAAGAGAAGAATCCTTTGAGGATCTGGAAAAGAATGGGTTTGCTCTCAGAACCGTCCACTTAACCAAATCTTCAGGGAGAGAAAGTGTTAACCCAAGAATGTTGCACCTGGCCAAACTGTAATTCAAGTATTAAAGAAAACAAACATTCAGGGAGTCAAGAAATATAGTCTCTATAAGGCTTTCTAGTAGAAACACCTGGAGAGCAAAAGCAGTCCATCAGCAAGTAAACAGAGAGATGACCGACCAAGGATGGGTGACGAGGACCAAGCCGCTGATCTGGAGATTAAACCATGACAAGTGTGAGAATGACGACAAAAAGATGAAACCCAGACATGTAGAATTTCAACACTCTAAAAACAGTTTCAACATTTGGGTAGTGAAGAGGAAGGGTAGGTTAAGACTAATGTAACATCACTATTTTCTCATTTTTTACAGGGGAATAAAGATGTCATTTTAAAAGTAGATAAGTACCAAATGTGAGAGGATATGTAGCAGTAAAGGTAAACGCTAAGGCAATGATATAATTTCCTAAAATTGGGTAGGAGGGGCATCCCTGGTAAGCCAGTGGTTAACACCTCACCTTCCAGTGCAGAGGTGTGGGATCAGTCCCTGGGCAGGGAGCTGGAATCCCACATGCTTCCTGGCCAAAAAACCAAAACACATAACAAAAGCAACATTGTAACAAATTCAATAAAGACTAAAAATTATCCACATCAAAAAAATTGTTAACATAAATTTATTTATTTTAATTGGAGGCTAATTACTTTACAATATTGTAGTGGTTTTGCCATACATTGACATGAATCCACCACGGGTGTACATGTGTTCCCCATTCTGAACCCCCTCCCCGCCTCCCTCCCCATCCCATCCCTCTGGGTCATCCCAGTGCACCAGCCCCGATCACCCTGTCTCACACATCGAACCTGGACTGGCAATCCGTTTCACATATGGTAATATACATGTTTCAGTGCCATTCTCCCAAATCATCCCACCCTCGCCCTCTCCCACAGAGTCCAAAAAATTGTTCTATACATCTGTGTCTCTTTTGCTGTCCGCATACAAGGTTATCGTTACCATCGTTCTAAAGTCCATATATATGCATTAGTATACTGTATTGGTGTTTTTCTTTCTGGCTTCCTTCACTCTGTATAATAGGCTCCAGTTTCAGCAGGATAGACATGTATACTCAGTTCAGTGCAGTTCAGTCCCTCAGTCATGTCTGACTCTTTGTGACCCCATGGACTGCAGCATGCCAGGCTTCCCTGTCCATCACCAACTGCTGGAGCTTACTCAAACTCATGTCCATTGGGTCAGTGATGCCATCCAACCATCTCATCCTCTGTCATCCCCTTCTCCTCACACCTTCAGTCTTCCCCAGCATTTCCAGTGAGTCAGTTCTTCGCATCAGGTGGCCAAAGTATTGGAGTTTCAGCTTCAGCATTATTCCTTTCAATGAATATTCAGGACCGATTTCCTTTAGGATTGACTGGTTGGATCTCCTTGCAGTCCAAGGGACTCTCAAGAGTCTTCTCCAACACCACAGTTCAAAAGCATCAATTCTTTGGTGCTCAGCTTTCTTTTTTTTTTTTTTAATTTTATTTTATTTTTAAACTTTACAATATTGTATTAGTTTTGCCAAATATCGAAATGAATCCGCCACAGGTATACCTGTGTTCCCCATCCTGAACCCTCCTCCCTCCTCCCTCCCCATACCATCCCTCTGGGTCGTCCCAGTGCACCAGCCCCAAGCATCCAGTATCGTGTATCGAACCTGGACTGGCGACTCGTTTCATACATGATATTATACATGTTTCAATGCCATTCTCCCAAATCTCCCCACCCTCTCCCTCTCCCATAGAGTCCATAAGACTGATCTATACATCAGTGTCTCTTTTGCTGTCTCGTACATAGGGTTATTGTTACCATCTTTCTAAATTCCTACTGTATTGGTGTTTTTCTTTCTGGCTTACTTCATTCTGTATAATAGGTTCCAGTTTCATCCACCTCATTAGAACTGATTCAAATGTATTCTTTTTAATGGCTGAGTAATACTCCATTGTGTATATGTACCACAGCTTTCTTATCCATTCATCTGCTGATGGGCATCTAGGTTGCTTCCATGTCCTGGCTATTATAAACAGTGCTGCAATGAACATTGGGGTACACGTGTCTCTTTCCCTTCTGGTTTCCTCAGTGTGTATGCCCAGCAGTGGGATTGCTGGATCATAAGGCAGTTCTATTTCCAGTTTTTTAAGGAATCTCCATACTATAGTACAACTCTCACATCCATACCCAACCACTGGAAAAACCATAGTTTTGACTAGACAGACCTTTGTTGACAAAGTAATGTCTCTGCTTTTTAGTATGTTGTCTAGGATGGTCATAGTTTTTCTCCCAAGGAGCAAGCATTTTTTAATTTCATGGCTGCAGTCACCATCTGCAGTGATCTTGGAGCCCAAGAAAATAAAGCCTCTCACTGTTTCCACTGTTTCCCCATCTATTTGCCATGAAGTGATGGGACCAGATGCCATGATCTTCGTTTTCTGAATGTTGAGCTTTAAGCCAACTTTTTCACTCTCCTCTTTCACTTTCATCAAGAGGCTCTTTAGTTCTTCTTCACTTTCTGTCATAAGGGTGGTGTCATCTGCATATCTGAGGTTATTGATATTTCTCCTGGCAATCTTGATTCCAGCTTATGCTTCCTCCAGCCCAGCATTTCTAATGATGTACTCTGCATAGAAGTTAAATAAGCATGGTGACAATATACAGCCTTGATGTGCTCCTTTTCCTATTTGGAACCAGTCTGTTGTTCCATGTCAGCTTCTAACTGTTGCTTCATGACCTGCATATAGGTTTCTCAGGAGGCACGTCACGTGGTCTGGTATTCCCATCTGAGAATTTTTAACAGTTTGCTGTAATCCACACAAAGACTTTGACATAGTCAATAGAGCAGAAGTAGATGTTTTTTGGAAGTCTCTTGCATTTTCAATAATCCAACAGATGTTGGCAATTTGATCTCTGATTCCTCTGCCTTTTCTAAAATCAGCTTGAACATCTGGAATTCCATGGTTCATGTAATGTTGAGGCCTGGCATAGAGAATTTTGAGCATTACTTTGCTAATATGTGAGATGAATGCAATTGTGTGGTAGTTTGAATATTCTTTAGCATTGCCTTTCTTTGGGATTGGAATGAAAACTGACATTTTCCAGTGCTGTGGCTACTGCTGAGTTTTCCAAATTTGCTGACATATTGAGTGAAGCACTTTCACAGCATCATCTTTTCAGATTTGAAACAGCTCATCTGGAATTCCATCACCTCCACTAACTTTGTTCATAGTGATGCTTCCCAAGGCCCACTTGACTTCGCATTCCAGGATGTCTGGCTCTAAGTGAGTGATCACACCATCATGTATCTGGGTCATGAAGATCTTTTTTTGTATAGTTCTTCTGTGTATTCTTGCCACCTCTTCTTAATATCTTCTGCTTCTATTAGGACCATACCACTTCTGTCCTTTATTGTGCCCATCTCTGAATGAAATCTGCCTTTGGTATCTCTAATTTTCTTGAAGAGATGTCTAGTCTTTCCCATCCTATTGTTTTCCTCTATTTCTTTGCCCTGATCACATAAGAAGGCTTTCTGATCTCTCATTGCTGGTCTTTGGAACTCTGCATTCAAATCGGCGTATCTTTCCTTTTCTCCTTTGCCTTTAGCTTCTCTTCTCCTCTTCTCATGTATACTAGTTTTTTTTTTAATACATAAACTGAACATATTAAAGCTTCCAAGTTCTTACAACTATTCCCCCTTACCTTTGCCCAGCCACCTTTGAAGTGAGAAAGGAAAGGATATTAAAAAAAAAAAGTCCACTAAACATTAAGCACTCCTAGGTCACTTTGGTCATGTCTGTGACCCCATGGACTGTAGCCTTCCAGGCTTTTCTGTCCATGGGATTCTCCTGGCAAGAATACTGAAGTGGGTTGCTGTGTCATCCTCCAGGGGATCTTCCCAACCCAGGGATCAGACTCACATGTCTTATGTCTCCTGCATTGCCAAGCAGGTTCTTTACTGCTAGTGCCATCTGGGAAGCTCCATCAAAGTCTTAATTCCTTGTAATAAATATTTACCATTTTTACAAAATAACACAAGCATTTATCTTGAAAGTTAAAGAGGAGAAAGAACCTACTCTCCAGGTCTGGGCACCATTGTTTAGCATTATTTGGTGCCTGAGCCAGTTTTCTGGTGGTGCTCAGGCTAAATCCAGCACTTTGGGAAGATCTCGGTTTCTAGTGGTGGATCCATGGAGTCAGAGTCAACAGCAAAGCATGCTGATAGATTCCAGCTTCACTGTGTTAGGCACTCACGTGGAAAGCCAAGGGGATGCTCCATCATGGCAGTCAGTCCACACCACACCCCAAGAAGCAGGTCTCGTCTGCACATCTCATCTCTCTAAGCGGAATGGAGTGTCACTGGGGCCCGTGGCCAGGAAATCACAAAACTAGAACTTGAATGTGGTATCACGGGGTCTCAAACCCAAGGAGCCCTTACTTTAAAATTTGGATTGTGTTTCTCATGATGTAGGAAGAACATTGCACACTTCTGACCCCAAATAACCAAAGGAGGTCATCCCTAACCCAGTTACCTTCTCAGGCTAGAATGTCTTTTATCCTCTCTCTTTGTCAATATAAATATTTAGTTTAAGGTTCAACTCACATATCACCTTACCCCAGCACCCACCTGCAAACCTACCTTCAAGTCCACTGTGGCTCAGCCAGCTAACACAGGTGATCATAGAGCTGCTCACGCTGTGTGCTGTCCAAATAAATGGAATCAACAATTTAGAAATCGTATTAAACGTTGACATTAGCATTATTAATTGACTCCTTTATCTTAACACAGTCTTTTGAGTTAAGTGAGGCACAAGTCAAGGCACTCACTACCTTTCCCTGTGTGACAAGCACTTTACCATCACAGAGTTAATCAGAGAAAAGCACGATTTTGTCCCCTAAGCTGTTTCTAGAGTTGGCGGAGGAAGAGATGAGACCATGAGAAAAGCAAAAGGAAAAGCAATGCTTCAGATGGTGGCAGAAAAAATCAGAATTTTGTGCAGTCACCATAGGTTTATGCTTTCACCGAGAAGGTTAAAAACCCAAAGTCAGTTTTCAGCTGGCCATTTTCTCGAAGTTACAGGCCTCTGATTTCTTATCTCCTCTTCACTCTGTAGAGAGTGGGCAGGACAGTCCAAAAAATCATGTCTCTCTATGGTTAATCGTCTGCTGCTGCTGCTGCTAAGTCGCTTCAGTCGTGTCTGACTCTGTGCGACCCCATAGACAGCAGCCCACCAGGCTCCCCTATCCCTGGGATTCTCCAGGCAAGAACACTGGAGTGGGTACTCCCACACAAAAAATAGATTCCTGACTGTTGACTCTTTAGCATCCTCTGTTCTGATTTTTTGCTGCATAAAGGTCCTGAGGGAAGATCTACAAGAAGAGTTAGGAAACATCTTTTAATTTTCTTTTCTCTTTCCCCATCATCTTCATCCCCTTTGCCCAGGCATTGGGACCTCAAAATGCTTACTATTTAGATGAAAGCAGATGTAGGCAGCTATTTCATCTTGAATTTTATCCAACATGCTTTGCTAGGGAAAAGGTAACTTCAATAGCACGTTTCCCCCATACACCAAAGGTCTGTTTGCTACTTTTCTTTCAGTTAAAGAGCATGATCCCCTCCAGAAAACCTAAGGTCTTTTCTTATAGGTTTCTCAATTTCTAGATGGAATGAAATACCCTTGTCAACTCAGGAATATTTATAGAGAAAATCTCAGCCATCTAATCCTGTTCTTTGTCACTCTGCAAATTGGGATGGTCGCCTTTGGGGGAATATCTGAGGAAGAGAAATAGATAAATTAAATACATGCAAGGAATGCAGGAATAAACAAGGTTAGACAAGCTAGTGTTTTTCTATTGCTTCTGTGGATCGCAGAAGCCTCCAGGCCAAACACATGCTTGAGGCATGTCACCCACTGACCTAGAGACACCCCAGTTGTGTTGGGGTTCTATGGAACCTCTCCTCTGCTCCTCCGTCTCCATGTCCTATCTCCACAGGGGAGTTACCCCAAGCTTGAAGAGATGGACCCCATTAGTGGAAAGAGTGCTGATTCCAGACGATTCCGTTAACTATTCTCTGGTACCATTAATTAACCAGCGGGCCAAGGGCTCGCCATGTGCTGCACAGCTGCCACGTCAGATGTCTTTCCTGCCACATCCGCTCCAAAATGCCACCCGGCCTGAACACAGACTGGGAAGCCCCAAGTGGTGCTGAGGCTAATCTGCAGGCCGTGGCTCAAGACCTTGGGAGAGATATACCTCCTTGTTAGAAAGCGGTCGTCTCTCCCAGGACTAGACAGTGGCTGGAATGCAGAGCAGGGACTTGATGAGATATTATAAAACCAAAGACCCCAAAAGAACACGCAAACAAAGGCCCTTTTCAATGGCATTTTTGACAGCCTTCTTTATCTTAGTGAGATGCCTTGTTCATGTTGAGGGGCCAAGATGGCCTGAAACCAGATGAATTTAAAGCGCAAGTGGCCATTTAGAGAAAATGACTTCTTTCTTTGGGACAGCAGAAAATGTCTGAACACAGGAGTAATGTGTCTTCTGGCAAACGGCATAAAACAACGTTACCAGACCCGCTTCCTTGTGTGGTACGTCGTACTTTTATGCATGTAGGCTGTGTGAACAAGCGGTTTAAAAGTTAAACAGTCGCCCAGGGCGACGGGAAGGCGGCGCACAGGTGGGAAATGGGCCTCCCGACTCCCAAACTATCACTCTGCGTCTTTAGCAGGAACTAACAGGCACCAGGGTGCAAAAATGTCTTTTCTGAAGGTGTCGGGTATTATGAAATTGGGCTGTTTCGAGGCCTGAAGTAGCCATCTGACCTTTCATCCAAAGCCATAAATTTATCATTGTCTGAAACTGGTGGACTCTCCTTCCTATTAAGGCCAGCTTTCAGGATTTAGCATTTACAGAATACTCGGTCTCCAGTGTATGGAAAGAGACTTAAAATTCACTGGGGTCCCCTGGAAAAGGGTGGAATAAAAAGGAATTAGAGATCTTGAAGCAGAACATGGTCACAATCTAAATGAAATAACAAAGGCGAGAGAAACACAATGCCTGGTGAGATCAAGTTAGCCTATATTTCACGAAATGATAAATACCTAGAAGTCATGTTTATGTATAATGAATTACAAGCCTTCCACATTTACCTTAGTAACATTTTACAGGGGTTGTATTTTACTCCCAACTACCAATTATGTCATCATTCTGGCATTTACCTGGACATAATGATACACAGCCAACCCATTCTTGTAACATAATTCATTGCTCAAAAGTGTTTGTAAAGGCACACGGCATTCTACATACACATAACGACTCGGATATTGCTATTAAATTTTACAGATTAAAGTTTAGTAAACCTTAAAAATCTTATGTTGGTTTCTGGATATCTTATTAATCCTAAAGGAAAAGATGTTCAGCTCTTTAAATGTCAATAAATGTGTAACCCTGTAAAAAGTAGACAATGTAGAATCCATCCTACAATGCTTCACCTACCTTTTTAATGGAGAATAGAGAGTTGCTTTTTTAACCGTTAAAGGCAGGTCATTTAGACTTTCATTTCTGCCACAATATTATGTCATCCATTAAAATATGAAAATACATGTATAAAAGAGGCACACACACCCCTTCACCCTCCACACTCCCATACCTCAGCATTTTCCTCTCCCTGACTCATTAAATGCAGCCCAGGAATCACAACTGTACCCTTGGTTTGCATTGATTCATTTTAATTTAGGTTTGAGGGGCAAAAAAAGAATTCGGATCTTTTTATAAGCTTGTGAGGTCACCGAATTTAAATTAAGCCTCCGCCTGTAAAGCACATTAATAAAAGTACTATACAGAGGGAAATTTAATATGAATGGTTAAAATGCATGGAATTCAGATTTTACTGTCAAACAGCTCAATTAAACAAATTGAATTTTTAAGCAACAAAGGGGAATTGAATCAAATTAGGAGCAGAGTGCGATCTGAAATGTGGGCCTTTATGAGGGAGCCGGCCAGCCCCTGCCGCCCGGAGCTGCGTTCACTTGTGCCTCGGCAGTTAGAGGAGGCCGGCAGGACCGCAGCACAAAAGGATAAAAATGTTCACCGTGGAAACACAGTTTTTGGCTCCCAATAAATCATCTGTCACTTCATCACAGCCCAGTAGATAATGAGCAATAAAGTTTTCACACTCAGGGAATGAGGACTCAGACACAAGAAATACAGCTGTAGCCATAAGTCTGGCGTTTCTGTAAATGGAAGGTGCTTTGTATAAGAAATGACCCTAAGATTTCCTCCAAGCACACAGCATCAGGACAATAAACAATTTACTGCATGAAAAATTAAATCACATTTATTAGTAACTTTAATGACAAAAATATGTTGAGGTCGATACATTAAATAAAGCCTGACGTTGACCTAGAAACAGTGTTGTGATCAAAATCGGCTGAAGCTGGCTAGCCCAGGGTGGTCTGCACAATGTGTCACTATGACTTTTACGGGCATTATTTTAAATGTTCATGTACATACAGTATTCCCCGTATGGCATTTAAATAGCACCAACATATCTGTGATTGAAAAATAATTTTTATTTCAATGAGTTTCTGTATACTCTGCCCCCCACACCCCCCAAAAAAAAACAATTGAAAGGAAAAAAGTTTGAACTACAGATTGCAAAATCATGGCTAGCGTATTCCACAAACACATCCCTGGCATTTGCAGATGGTCCGCAGAGGTGTCACCGCGATTGCCCTCAATCGTCTCTGACTTTCATTCACCCGTCTTTGCACCGGGCGTGTGGGTGGGCTACAGTGTAACCGAAACCAACTGGACAGAGAATGCACGCGAGAAAAAGCGGGGGGCAGGGGGTAAAGCTAGCTCAGCGTCATCCCAGTCGCCCTGAATGAAACGTCTCATACAAAGTACACGTGGAAACTGGCACAGTTGGATCTTTGGCAGTAAGATGTGCCCAGCATCCCCAAAAGCATTTCTTCCCCGTGCTGGTTGCCAGATGGTCATGAGTGCTGCGTGGGTTCCTGCCTCTGCTGGAGCAGGGATGATTTTGGACAGGCAAGGAGGGCAGAGCCAGCCTGCCTCCTCTTTCAGGGGTTCTGCTCTCATTCCAGTTACTAAAATGGACAGTGTGTGAGGACAGAACTGTAAGGTTCTCTGGTGGGTTCCCAGAGCCACGCTCCTGGAGCCCAGACGACATAACGCAAGAGAGATGCCCGCTGAAGCTTCCAGCGGGGCCCCAGGACTCCTACCTGCATCCCATCTCAGAGCCCCCAAGGTTCAGCTCCCTCTCAGACAGCAGCCTTGTCTCCCCAGCAGCCAAGGGAGGACCAGGCTGGACACCTCTAATGCCACATGAGCTCTGACTCCCAGCCTCTGCTTTCCAGAGACCAGCTCCCGGGACAGGTCGCAATCCTTGTGGGAGAAGAAAAAAATAAAGTCTAAATTATAAATCACAATCTGAGCTGAGAGTCTTGCTTGGTTCCCAGGCTGACTATCAATGGCAGTTTGGATAGACCTAGAGCATCAAACAGCCAGCTCACTGGAAAAGACCCTGATGCTGGGAAAGATTGAAGGCAGCAATCTTTTTTGCAGGAGAAGAGGGCAACAAAGGATGAGATGGTTGGATGGCATCACTGATTCAATGGTCATGAACTTGGGCAAACTCCAGGAGATGGTGACAGACAGAGATGCCTGGTGTGCTGCAATCCGTGGGGTTGCAAAGAGTCAGACGTGACTTGGCAACTGAAGAACGACAACAGAGCAGGAAAAACAAGAGTCCACCGCTTTAAACTAGAGAGAGGAGTAAAATCTAACAGTTTATCCCTTACGTTCACATCCTGCAGCGCTCAGTTCTGCCACACAACCTTCACCGCTGGCCAAGGCAGAAGGACACAGAGGTCCAGAGGTGGGGCCTGCGAGAAGCAGAGAAAACTCCCTTTCTCTCTGAGGGAGTCTTGGAAATGGCATGGATGACAAAAACACTAGAAGACCTTCCAGCTCTGAATCTAGAATGTTTCTACCTGATCTCACAGCTATACGACTCATCCATCCAATTTTAGCCCCCATCCAATAGAACCTACAAATTTTAATTAATGCTGCTTGATCTCATTAATGTATGTAAAAATACAATCAAACAACAAATTGCAGTAATTTGCAGTTGAAAGATATTAACTAATACTAAGTGCAATGGAAAAAAAAAAAAGCATGCCGTTATGTAAATAAATGCAAATACAGATCTCCTCACTGTATTTTGTGCCTAGTTTCTGAGAAAGGCAAGTCACTTAAAATCCTTATATCTCAGTTGTATTCGTTAAAATAATGCATGTTAATTATATTCCGACACTCATCTGACAAATAACTGATAAGTTACACAATGTAACTACTAATAATCCTTGCAGCCCATTTTATTATCTTATGAAATTAGAGATTGAACATTGATTATGAGTAATAGGGGATTTCATCCAATAAAGACAGCACACAAGGAGGAGTATATAAAAACGGGGTAGCTGGCTTTTGAATAGCTAAAAGGAATGATGTTAAGTCATTAATTAGCAAAGGCAAATACTCTGGGTGAAGATTGTCATAGTCATACTTTTTTAGACCAGAGATGAATTATTTATTTCTACCCCAGCTGGACCATTGAGTGCAAGCAAAGTTTGTCCAGTAAAAATAGTAGGAATATATTTGCTACGGGGCCAGCCTGGTAACACTGCTTGCTTTACATGCTATTGGTAAGCAAATTTATATGAAAGCATGCGATGTCTAATACTAAACTACTCCAGCCTCAGACTGAAGGGTGATTTTACAAACGTCCTCTGGCACTCCATCATCCCTTCATTTTAATGTCTTTATTTTATGATTTTGTTGATGAAATACTACTTACCCAGTGCTCAAAATTCCTTTTAGGCTGCAGGCACTGGCTAGTTGACATGGCAAGCTATATTTTACAGCCGTATATTTCAGCTCTCTCTGTCCAAGTTGGAGGACACAGTAGCCAAGATGGTTTTTCATCGTAGAAATATATTTTCATATTTATTTATTGATTTGACTAATGTATCTATTTTTCAATTCACATGCTTATGTTTCAATCCATTAAAGTGATTCATGGTCAAATAATATGTTATTGCAAGTACAAAGAGGAGATAAAAACCACTGCACATTTGCTGTAACACAAGAACAAAAATAATAATAAAAAAACATAGCATGATTAAATATAGTTTTAATCCCCCAAAGATCAAAACGAAAATGATGTTTTTAATTATTCCACAAAAAGGCATAAAATAAAAGTTTTTTTTAGGAAAAAAGTAGGATGCAATTACCTATGAATTAAGTCTCCCAGTAATAAATATTTTGTGGATGTTTCTTAACAAGATTAAGTACTCAATATGGACTTAGCATAAGGCGTGAAATTAACAACAGAATAAAAACTATAACAGGTCACAGTTATTCAGCAGGAGGAGACTAGATGGGGAAGCTGACCAGCTCTGAGATGTTAGAGCCACATTCTCCAAGTGCCTTGCTTAGAGCCTTTAATGAGGTGAAATCCCAGGGAAAGCCTGGACAGTGGGACCAAGGCTGCCATGTGCTCCAGGTGTCCTCCTGGAGAGCCGGCTGAGCGGTCACCCAAGGGCCGCGTGCACACCGTGAGGTCTCCCATGTGGTCTGGACCTCAAGGGACACTAACGGGAAGAGGGGGAGGCCGCTATAGGCCGGCTGTTCTCTGCACCTGCTGCCAGTCTTACAACAAGCTACTTTACTGGGTGTGTGTTTTACAGACTCTAGAGCTGTGAAATAATTAAAGGACCTGCGTGTGTGTGTCTGTGTCTGTGTGTGTGTGTCCGTGTGCATCTGTGCATGTGTCTCTGTGTCTCTGCATGTGTGTCTGTATGTCTGTGTCTGTTGCTGTGTGTGTGCCCACAGCATGTGCGTTTGGAGAAAGAGCGTGGCGTTTCAGGGAGCATCACGTTGCTGTGTAACTGTGTTTACACGCAGGTGTATGGGACACAGATGCACGCAGAAACGCAAAGCCTGAAGTAGCTCCAGTCAATTGGGACTCTTCGAGCAACAGTAAGTATGGAGCCATAAATGACGCAGCACAGGGGTGACAGCCCATCCTGGGAACCGCAAACTGACAGTAAAGTGAGGGGCGTGGGGGAAGAGCTTACCCTGGAGGAGATGGGCCCGCATAGGGAGATCTTAGAGGGGAGGCTCCTTCAGTCCACACTCAGAGATCTCCATAGAGCACCCACGTGTGCCAGGCGTCGTGCTGGGGAGCCGGGGGTCGGGGGACAGCCCCCTCTAGTCTCAGTATTATCTGCAGATCTGGACAGACCTTGGCTGCCTTTCAGAGGAATCTGGAAATAATGAAAGTATTACTGACGGCTTGGAGAATGGCTCTTGGTGCATCATAGCGTTGGCTCTGATCTCACACCTGGGGCTCTCCCCAGCCCCACCCAGGAGGGCAGCCAAGCCCGGCCCTGTGGCCCTCCCAACTGCTGTCCAGCCCTCCCGAGGAGCGCCTTGCTCCTCAAGCTGAGATAAGGTAAGATCCCGTGACGAGATAACCCTTTCCTCCAGAAGGGGCTGAGGGTGGGGAGAGAAATCACACACTAGATTCACTGCCCGGTGGGGTTTGCGTCTGACAGCGTTAGAGATTGTCCCGGAGATTTAGACGGGAACTCGGGAGACTCCAGGAATGATCTTTCCCAGGACAGACCCCGTGCTCCTCTCGTCCTTGGTGGGAGTCAGGAGGTGCCTTCGCTCAGTGTCCTTCCATTGCGTCTGTGAACTTCCCAGCTGCAGGAGCTGTGCGGAGCACTGCACACAGTAGGCGTTCAAATAAGTTTGGCTTAAAAGATGAATGAGATGTCCACGCTCTGCAACTGGCTGGGGTAATATAGATGGCAGGGATTTACGGATGGGCAAGCAGAGGAAGAAGAGTCAACATCCATCACAATCCCACGATCTAGGAATATCCATTTAAATATTTTGGTGCATTTCCTAGATACATTTTGCTGTAAGAATTCACACTTTTTAGATTAAATTTTGGCTCAAACCATTTGGACTGTTTTATTGTCTGCATTTTACACTAAATAATTTATACCAAATTGTTTTCCACAACGATTTTGAATGGTTGCCTAGTATTTCATGGTATGAATGTACCGTGAACATACAGCTGATTACACTTTTTTTCCTATCACCAAAACACTGCAGTAAAAATCTCTGAAGCCAAGTCTTTATTAATATCCATGATTATTTCTACAGGATAAAACTTAAGGTGGAATTTAAAATACTGTGAAATCTTTAAGCAGACAGGCTTTGCCCTATACTTTAACTATGCCCATTTCTCAGTATGCTCCCAACACCATATATTATCATCAAAATATTTTTGTTAAGTAAAAATTTACATATGTAATTTTATGTCAAATAATATTTCATTTTTATTTGTATTTAATTACACCAAGTTTAAAGATTTAATGCTTATTGCCCATTTATATTTCTTTCCTTTTATTTAATTACCCCTTAAAAATCTTCCACATGTTTTTCTTTCCATAATTTTTTCTTAATTTAATTTTTATCCATTTTTGTTGGTTTTTAGAACCAGAGAGAAGTGTAAAGAAGAAAACTAAACTTGTTTATAATCTCTCTCCAATAATGTCCATTGAACTTTAAAAAATGCGTGGACAAGATTAGAAAATTCAACCATATGCCTCCTTTCTATCTCTATAACAACCCTAGTTCATCTCCTCAAATATAGTCATTGAAAACAGTGTTCTTTGATTCCTATCACACATACCCTACACTCACACCCACACCACACACACACACACACACATCCACAGAGTCCCTTACCTTGCCTTCATATTTTATAGCATGGATTAGAGATTTTCCCAAATAATCACAAACTGTATCCTTTTTCCTGGCTATACAGTACCCCACCATATGCATGTGCCGTAATTTATGTAACTAGACTCCTAGTGCTGGACACTTTTGTTTTTGCTATTTTAATAGTGCCAGGCTGAAAATACTCGTGTGTGTGTGTGTGTGTGTGTGGTGTGGAGGGATAAAGAGACAGAGAAAGACAGGAAGAGAATGAGAGAGAGACAAAGACACACAGAGAGAGAGGGCGTTCTGTGTGTACAGTGATAAATTCCTAACAGTAGGAATTTCTGGTTTATTCCTTCATAATTTGAAGAGCCCCTTATACATTAGAGATGTTAGCACTTGAACTGCAATGTAAGTTGCAAAATTGCTTCATGATTTTTTAGCATTGTCTTTTTTTTACTTGTATGTTTTTATAAATTCAGATTCATCTTCGTTCCTTTCTTGGTTTTTCCATTTGATTCCACACTTGCAAAAGCCTTTGCCACAGGAAAATTAGATAAACTTTTACATGGAATTTTTTTGGTTTTGGTTCTAATGTAGATCCATTCCTAAAGCTTAACATATTCATATTTCTGGTACTTATTTTTAGCCTAATTATAAAGTAGGGATCTGACTTTCCTATTCCATATCCTATTTGCTCCAAAGTATTTACTGAGTAATCTATCCTTTTCTTGCTGCCCTAAAATGTCATCTTTGTTACATGTGAATTATTTATGTCTCTTTCTGAAACCTCTTTTCTGTCCTATTGATCCATTTATCCCCTCACCAGGAACACATTGTTCTAATCACTCTAGTATTTTAATATCTAGTAGGTCAAGTCCTCGCTCATTATTCTTATTTTTCAAAATTTCCTTGGCTCTTCTCAGCCATTTATTTTTCCAGATGAACTTTAACAACATTTTGTTAAGTTCCACCCAAACCCCACTGGGGCTAGAATTGGATATTCATTGAACTTGTAGATGAATTAGGCGAAAGTTGACATCTGCACTACTAAATCTTCTCTTACAGGGACATTATTCTTTATGTTCATTTAAGGTTTTTTTCTGTCCCTTGGCAAAGTTTTATAATTTTTAATACTTCTCTAGGACATTTTGTAATTTTATGCAGACATTTTCTATTTCTGTTGCTATTGCAGATAATATCTTTGTCTGGGAATATATGGTTTATATGTTTTTGATTGTTTTGTAGTCAATAAAAACCTACTGACTAGCTTAAAATTAAGTTTTAGTTAAAATCTTTTAAATATTAACTAAAATTAGATAAAATTGTCTTCATAGTTTTGGGTCATGTCCTTTAAGGTTCACAAATAGTCCATCTGTCAAGTGGAAACAGTGCTAATTTATCTCCTCTATTCCAGTAATTGATGAGTTGATTTTCTTTTATTTCGTGTTAATAAAAGTTACAAAATGACCGTTTCCCATAGACATCCTGGTGGTCACCCTGAGTCATGCCTGACAGCTGGAGGCACAAAGCTGATGAGACCTGGAGGGAGAGGCTGGTGGCCTTCCTGGCCATGCTGATGTTTCCATGTTCAAGGGGCCTCCTCCTTCTTGTTAACATCACCAAGGTCAAATGTGAAATCTTGTCAAACGGCTTGTCTGCATCCATTGGGATAAACCTGTGTGTTTTTTACTGCATCCTCCAAATGTGAGATACGAATAGATTGCTTCCGGATGATTCACTCTTGCATACAATGAATACTATGAGATCCCAAGGCATCATCCTCATAGGTCTGGAACCTGCATTAAGGAAAATCTAGGTTCAGATCTCAGCTCCATTACTTCTTGGCTATGTGGTCATGAGAAACTTACTTGGGCTCTCCAAGCCATCAAAATCTCCTCTCTAGGATGTCAGAGAAGGCTAAGCGAACCTCTTGTTCTGGAAGAGTCTGCAGGTTCAGCATTGGAATGCCCTCATTGCCTCGTTCTCACTCTTACATGAACTGGGCAGAGACAGAGAGACTCGCCTGCTCACAGGGAGAGTCTCAGCTGCTGCACGTAAGAGGTAGGTTGGGAAGCTGCACAGTTATACATGCTGCTTTTCAACTCCATGCAAAATGAGTGAGGATCTGGCAAAGATGGCTGTGTTAATCAGCAGAGACAGCAGAAGACCCCAGCAGCCCCCGCCCCCAGGGCAGGTCTGGTTATCGATGACACAGCAAAGAGGCAAGTGGAAGGTGACTGAGGTTTTGCCAGCCTGTGTCAAAGGGAAGCAAGAATGCATGTTGAAAGGCATATCCTTTTTCACTCATCACTTGATTCACTGGTGTTTCTCATAAAGGAGCAGAAAACTGATGCTCATTTAATTGTCCCAACTACATTGAAAGCTTACTTCAATTTTTTTTTTTTAAGAAAAGAAAAGCTTGCATGTTTTAAATGTTTGCTCTGCATGGGACTTTTAAAAATTCACTTAAATGATGCTACACAGAAGGCTATTGAAGAGTGACACATGCGGAAAGACGGATTTGGAGGGACTGAAAATCCAGGGGAAGTTATAATCTTCCACAGCACATGCCCAAAGGAAGCTGCTCACTGCTGGAGCCCCGTTTAAAGCCTGTGTGTCGATTTCCTAGAGCAGCCATAACAAAGTGCCACAGACCAGGTGGAGTAAAACGAGAAATTGACTCTGGTACAGCTCTGAAGCCAGAAGCCTGAGATCCAGGTGTTGGCGGGCTTGGCCCCTCCTGGAGGCTCAGGAGGAGAATAGGTTCCGTGCCTCGTTCCTGGATTCCTTGGCTTGTGGACGCATCACTCCAAGAGTCTTGGCGTCCACCTCTTTGGACGTTTTTCCTGTGCGCCCCTCTGTGTGTCTGACACAGATCATGTTGATATTGGGCCCGTTCTGATTCATATGATCTCATCTAAACTAGTTGCATCCGGAATGACGCTGCTGGGGCTTCCCCGGCCGTCCAGTGGTTAGGAGTTGGGGTTCCCACTGCCCAGTTTTGGTGGTATGGCCAAAAGAAAAAGAAAAAACACTTTTACCAAATAAGGAAGGTCACATCCTGAGGTTCCAGGAAGGACTTAAAATTTGCAGGGGCGGGGGGACACTATTCAACCCATACCAGCAGGGATTTAACCTTGGTTTTTAATATGCTACTCTCAGTGTACTGAACCCAGGACCCCAAGCAGCGCAAACATCCCAGACTCACATGCTGGTGATTAATTTCACCTGACCCTTCCTGTCCCTGCTTAAGGCTGGGGACATCAATCTGCTCAGCACAGGGGACCCATGGGCGTGGCTAACTGATGGGCTTTAACAGATACTCAATGGCCATTTAAGTTGCCAGAGATCATGAGGAAAGGCATCGAGGGGTGGAGGGTGTGCAGAGAGCCTCACATCCACCCTCGCCTCAGAAAGAGTTAAACTCCAGAAGCCAAGCCGATGGAGTCAGTGAAGCCACAAATGCTGGGGGAGCCGCTCGACTCTCAGTCCGAGCGAGATCCCTTCTGAGCATGTTGCGGGCAAATGCTGGCACAGAAAGGACCCCCAGATGAGCCAGGAAGTCTCCACTCCGTCATGAAGAATTGTTCAGTGGGGTGGGTACCAGTGGGAACGTGCTGGAAACAATTACCATATGTGCCTGAGAAGGGTCTAATTTGTCCATCTTGAAATTTTGCCTTTCTTTTGAAAGGATAGTTAATTCCAAGTAATCTGTTTCACAGGTGAAGCCTTTTTCTGAGGGTTTAATATATCACCCTTGGTTGCCTGAACAATTAGAAATTGTCACCAAAGAAAAATGTCGCAGTTCATGTAAATAACTGTTTACCTAAAGGAATGGGAACCCACCAGAGTCAGCAGACTCTAATGAGCCATGACGATGGGGAGCGAGCCGGAGCTCAGCTGCATCTGCTGAAGCTGACACCGCTCATGGTAAAAATTGGCCAAAACAACTATTATTTGTTTTTTTCTTGTCAGAAATAATGTAGCTTGAAAATTTTCAACAGGCAACATGAGTTCGAACCATTTGTTACTTCTAATGGCCTAATTGTTCTTCTGGCAGATATAAAAAATTGGGCCAGTGATGTCATTTACCTAAATTTCTAATTAATGCAATGGCAAAAGAGGAATTGGAACGGGGAGGTGGGGGTGGGGGGAAAAGAAACGTTGAAAAACGCCTCTGTTCGTCTTAATGGAATCTGTCTTTGTTAACTTTCTCGTCTTTGCCCCAACAGCGGGTATCTGCGATCACCAAGTACTGTTCCTTTCAATAGAAGGCAGGAGAGATACTTCACTCAGTTCTGCAGGAAACAGGACACTTCTTTCCTGACAGCCCATCAAAAATCCCATTGAAAAGAGATGAGTTACAGCAAGTTGGCATGTCCTGAAAAGTTTATGCTTTCACCCACGGCTGAGTAGAGAGAACACAGGATGGACGCCCACCTGCCCAACCCTACACAGACTCGAGCCCACAAACTGCAATTAGACCACTGATTTCAAGCCTTGGGCGTACAGTGAACCCCTGGTGTGCGAAGATCGCTGGAACCGCAGATGGTTGTAAAACAACCCTCTGATCACTGGAGCGTCAGTGTTTGGATGGCTAGACTCTTCATGATATTTCCCCATGATTCAAATTAATTCCTCCTCCAACAGAGGGAAAGACACATTCCAGAAGTATCATTGTGGATCATGGTCATGAAGCCAAGATGATGCAAAATGACATTTCCTGTTCTGTGTTCCTTAGAACAGTGGTTCCAGGAGATACGTGGTTGGGGGGGAAAAAGTCAAATACTCTTTCCTCCTTAAACACAAGGCCCACCAGAAGATATAAGGTTCTATAAATTCTACAATAAAAATACCTCTCTCAACGTACTTAATTCATCTTTTTTCAAATATATTTGACCTTATAATTCTAATTTTATATGAAAAAGTCATATTATGCAGGGGAAAGGAAAAAAAAAAAAGATCGCGGGCGTCTAACCCTGCTATTAAGGTCCTTATTAGTTTTGGGAGCAATCCGTTCCAGTGATAAGCACACATGCTCGGATTAAGAGCGACAAAGCCATGAAATAGCTGGTACAGGGAATGAGAATGGGTGGAGCAGTCTTCTCCCTACCGACACACATCTGAGTGGACCCAGTCCTCGTGTCCATAGCCACCCCATAGTCCTGGCCACGGTCAGCTCTCTCCTGAATTACAGCAGCCTCGCCCGTGCTCTCCATACCTGACCTTCCCACCCTTTCTCCAGAGAGCTGGCCAAGATGCCAAGGTTAATCAGAGCCTGCTCTTCTCCTCACCACACCTGAAACCCTTCTGAGGAGTCACAGGAAAGTCACAATACAGCCCCAGCTCCTGAGCGTGGCCATCTCCTCCTTGTGTGCTTCCACATCACCTTTCTTCTGTGCATTTTTGCTCTCTGGGTCCAAATTTCTCTTTCCATACATTGGATTAGAGCACTCCCAAATGACCTCATTTTAACTTGGTCGCCTCTGTAAACGTCCTACTTCCAAATAAGGTCAAATTCTGAAATACTGGGGTTGGGACTTCACACGTTTTTTTGTCTGTTTTGTTGGCTTTGGTTGGTTTGGTTTGTTTGTTTGTTTGTTTTGATTTTTGGTTTTGGTTTTGTTGCCACACATCTTTCACAATTCAACCTGAAACAATGCCTGGCCACCCCTCCGTATTACCACACCTAAAGAATAATACCAACCTGGTCATTGCTCCTTGCCTGAATTGTCGTTTTTGTATTCCACGGTGAATTAGTCCACTGGCCCATGTGAGTTTATCATTTGAACTTCTTTTGTGAATTTCCAGTTTATATCTTCACTGTAGGTTCAAACCCTGGTGGGGGAACCCAGCCCTGACAGGAATTCCTCCAAGCATTTTATTGACCCCATGCCACCAGGGGACAGTCAATGCCCAATGGACATGTAAGAAATGACAAAGCTTTGCATTTGTTCTTTCGTATGTGTGCGTGCCAAGTTGCTTCAGCCATGTCTGATTCTTTGTGACTGTAGCCCCCTAGGCTCCTCTGTCTATGGGATTCTCCAGGTAAGGGTACTGGAGTGGGTTGCCGTGCTCTCCTCCAGGGGATCTTCCCGACCCAGGGATGGAATCCACATCTCTTAGGTCTCCTGCATTGGTGGGCAGGTTCTTTACCACTAGCACCACCTGGAAAGCCCTTTGTTGCTCTGCTGCTGCTGCTGCTGCTGCTAAGTCGCTTCAGTTGTGTCCGACTCTGTGCGACCCCACAGACGGCAGCCCACCAGGCTCCCCCGTCCCTGGGATTCTCCAGGCAAGAACACTGGAGTGGGTTGCCATTTCCTTCTCCAATGCATGAAAGTGAAAAGCGAAAGGGAAGTCGCTCAGTCGTATCTGACTCGTCGCGACCCCATGGATTGCAGCCTACCAGGCTCCTCCGTCCATGGGATTCTCCAGGCAAGAGTACTGGAGTGGGGTGCCATGTTGCTCTAGTCACATGTTAAAAGCATGAAAGTAGGTAATTTGTTCTCAATGCAATAACTAGATCTTTCATCATATAAGATTTGCAATAGCTAGAATATGACTGCTAAAATGGGGAATTTCTTATTTATTAAGTGAAAAATACCTCAAACCCCTTCTTCTGTGTGTCTCATTTCTGCCTATAATAATGTCGATGATTGCAAACTACCCTAGCAGTGCCTATTTTTAAAAGCCTTTTTAGTCGTTTCCACTAAACATTCCAAGGGCTGCTGTAATTATGTGAAGTGTGAACTTTTTAAAAAGCATTGAACTATATTATATTAAAGTCATAAAAGTGATTATCTAGTCCAAACCCCTCCAATTGACCAATGAGGAAAATGGGACTTAGGGAGTTAAGCTGAAGATTACATGGACAATTAGAGGAATCAAGCCAGGTCTAGAAGACCAAGGGCCCAGGGCTCAGCTAGGGCTTTTCCTGACCGCTTCTGACCATAAGAGAAGAGGTTGCAGTCCTCGTGCAAGAGGATCTAGGGTCCTCTGGCTTCTGGCGGCCACTCCGTGCCCTGTTCTCTGCTCACAATCCTAGAAAGATGCACAGAACAGCTCTGTGTTGTAGGCTTCACTCCACCTGCCCTGAGACCTGGACACCTGGGCTCACAGGCTGTTGCCGGGCTCATGAAATGGTGAGCTCCATGGCCAGGATGTGGTCCTGGTTTCTCAGATGAGAAACAACTGAAATCCTGACTTCATCAAGGCATTTCGGTCACAGCAGCCTTTTCTGGCCTCAGAAAGTTCTCCGTAATGGAAGGGTTATTGAACTAGATATTGAACAACAAAGTGAGAAATTCTAGAGCTTTGTCCTGCGGTACCACCCCCTCTTTCCTCTCTGCTGAACACAGGCATTCTTTTTTCTTTCCCCCTTTGAACTAAGAAATGTGCGTTTCTGGGCCTCAAACGTACGGTTAAACTTCAGGGACCATTTGTGACATGTCAGTAAAGAAGGTGATTTCCCTCCTGCATAATCGGTAACAGCTACTGTATAAGGTGGCACCTGGGCAGAGGTGTCAATATTTTTACTTTCATCATGATACACACAGCCTTATTGATCCCCTTCATAGTTTTACTATTAATAATTAAGTCATGAGCCTTATTCCTTAATCCCATTTCATCCTCACTTCTCATCCTAATCACTCTTTACATTAAAGGATTAGTGCTCAGGGTACAGCTGGACAAATAATAACCCACCTTAGAAAAGATGCTTTTCCAAAAAGGGAACAAGAGTAACTTGCCCTTATAAGCAGGCTTAGCAAAGAGGGCAAAGGACTTGAAGATCCTTCAGAAGCACCCTTGCGTGACAAGCCCCCGTCAATGGACACGGAGCGTCTTCCCCACTGGGCATTGTCTCGTTACAGTTTACTTAAAGGTGATCCTGAGTTTTCCTACTGCAGGTAAGTGACTCCGTCATCCTGGGGCACCGTGACATTTCTCCCTTAGGAAAAATTAAACATCCCTTCACATGGTCTCTATTTTTCAGGCACCTCAAAGTCTGATGAGCGATGAGACACACTAGACCCCCGAGATGTCCGCTGGCCGGTGGACATCAGTGAACACATACGCTCCACACTGGGGCAGCTGAGAACTTTGAGGCTCTATTCCAGCCATCTGTGCTGTAGGTTTCCCATTAGGGCGGGTGGTTTGATTCACTACAAAGCTGAGATGCTTCAGGAAGAAACAACCACTGCCCTTTTTTTTTTTTTTTAAAGCCTTCTCTGTTGGAGAGAAATTACTTTAACCACTGAAGGGGAACATCATTCATCTAGGTAAATCTTGGAGTCAAAACCATAACACCTCATTACTGACAGATCCCAGGCCAGCCAGAGAGGCAGCAGAATAAATCCTGGTGTCCACAGCCCCGGGGAGATTACCCCTCAGAACAAGCAGCGAGACTTCTGTTCCTTCTTCTTGCTCAAATATCATCAACACAGGCACCGCCATAGCACACTGCCGCTGATTTGCAGGAGCATCTGAATAGCATAAGGAAGTGCAGCGGCCCCTGAGATCATTGGCGCCCTCGGGACTGAATGGCAGGATAAGAGAATGTCACCCAAGGGGACCTCGTGGCCAAGTCACACAGCAGAGCTGCGGTGACCTCTTGCTCTGCCACTTCCAGTTTAAGCAGCCCCAGCCACTTACCTAACATCTTAGGATCTCAGTATCCTCACTGGAAGAATAGGGTTAAAAATTACCTGTTCTTCAAACCTGAAATCATTAAATGAGATAACAGGTACAGATGTAGATTCATATCCATGACAGTGGCCGACTCTCATTACACAGCAACCATGGTTCCCATTAAAATGAGACTCTATTGCACACTAAACCAAGCCTAAAAAAGTCTGCAGTACTGGACTGTCCTTCACTATTACTTACATGAATCGATTTAAGTTACTGAGACTTCTCATCAGAACCACTGAAAGGCAAAAAGATGTTAAGAGTAAGCTTAAGTAGCTTGTGATCTATTTTAAAATCTCTTATACTTCCTAGTTGAGGACTTTGGTTAAATATTTCATCAATTCTTTGTTTTTTATTCCTCATCTATGAAACACTATTAGTCACAACAAAGCTAAAAAGTACAACTCAAAACACCGGAAACAAGAGAAGCCAGGTATATAATGGGTGTGAATAAAGTACTTGGTTGCAATAATGAAAGTTAAATGAAAACACAGAAACACTTGTTTCCAATGTGTTGCTAAAAATATTTCTGAATCTGTCAGTAAAAATTGAGAATGAAATAACTCTAGCAATAACACTTTTTAATGTATTTTTCATTTTTTCAATGCCCAAACAAGTATCAAGTACCCAATATATGCCTATATGTTTACCCAAGATTTGGGATCTGGTGGAAAGAGAGACATCAAAAATATATTTTTAATAGCAACCTGTCTATGCCATAAGAGGAAAATAGAGGATGAGTGGGAAGCACATGCTGAATTTATCTATTAGACAAGAAAGAAGACAGGCTGAAAATCAAACACTGAGGATCCAGCTCAAGAAGATAAAAACAGTGAATTAAGCCTAAGGAAAGTATAAGAAAGCAAAGGATAAAGATGAGTGAAGAAATAAATGAAATATATAGAGCAAACTTTCAATAGATAAAATGTATTTGACATTTTAAGAAAAATAAAAATATAAGCCCTTTAGAAATATTAGTCAAAGAAAGAGAAAGAAAATATAAATTATTCAGCATCGGGAATGCAGAAGGGGGAAATCACAAATTCTACAGACATTAACAACATAAGGAGGCATTACGAACACCTTTATGCCAATGATTTGAAAGCACAGACTGACGGACAAATGATTTTCAAAATATAACCTACCAAACTGACACAGGAAGAAATAGAAAATCAGAATAGTCCTATACCAACTCATCAAATTTGAATTCTTCATTAAAAACCTTTCCACAAAAATAAGTCAAGGCTGAGAAAACTTCACTATTGAATTCTTCCCAACATTTAGAAAAGAAATAACATCAATATCACACAAACTCCCTTAGAGAACAGAATGAAAGCAAGCACTTTCCAATTTGTTTTTGAAGCTCTCCAAGGCCACGTGTGACTTGTAAAACATAAAATGTATGTATTGCAGGCTCCGTGTGTCTCCATGTCTGTGTCTCTCTGTCTTGGTCTCAGTTCTTGATCTCTCTTTCTCTCTGTACATATATATATATATATATATATATATATATATATATACACGTGTGTGTGTGTGTGTGTGTATTGTTATTTCATGTAGTTTAAATTAGAGTTTCTTTTTGTTTATTGTTTCAGAGTTTTGAATTTCTTTGAAGTAAGCATGTATGTGTTACTTTAATGTTGAGTATTATACCTGTTTCATTTTGAAAAAAAAAATACATGTTAAAGCATGTTAACTTCTTGACAGAAGTCAGAGAATACCTCAAAATTCCCCCTTAGATTGGCAATCTTAGATAGTATAATTAAATTCAGTAAAGTATAGAGTATTTGTGGCTGAAAAGTGAAGAAGTGGAGACAGTAAATAAAAACATGAATTTCCAAAAAGTTTAATTATGAAGAAGAGAGAATAAGAAAGGTGTTACCCAATGGGGAGTAGCCCAATGGGAGAGAGAAAAATCTCAATATAGGAGAGAGTTGAATTGTATATAGTCTCAAAGAAAAGAGAGGAAATAAAAATGAGAACAAAGGAAATAATATTCATGGATTAAGACTGGGACACCGGGGAGGGATTCAGTGAAACATCTCACTGTTGCTCTTTCCTCAACTCTGTTTCCCTTCTGTGTCTCTGGAATCCCCATCACCCCAGCTTTCTTTCTGGACATCCCTCCGCTGCCTAGTTCATTCAAAGTCCATCCCTGGAGCCTCCAGCTGGGACCTCCTGCTGATAAATGGAGGAGCAACTCAGGAGGGAAGCAGATTCTTTGTCATAGCCCCTCCTTCTGGGTCTCGAGCTCATTCATCCCTTCCTTGGAGAGCCCTCTTGGAAGCTGTCCTTGCAAACCACTATGGCACCTTCTTCCACATTAAGTCTGGGGCGTCAGGAAGCCTGGGGTGCTTCTTTGAAGCTTATTCTCCTTCTCTTGACTCTTAACCACCGATGTTTTTCTGGACATCATCAATGACCAGAGAGTTGAACCTCTGCTTGATGTGACTGACTTCCTTCTGCAGTTTTTAAGATTGCTCAATATTCACCTACTGAAAACAAGGAAACAGTTGACTCAAAAGGAGTTAGTGGGAGGGGACAACAGAGACTAGCATGTCCTCCTCCAAGGGGTCTTCCCCACCCAGGGATCAAACCCAGGTCTCTCGAATTACAGGCAGATTCTTTACCACCTGAGCCATCATGGAAGTCCAATATTTGAATGCCTTGAGTCTATAGAGACAACAGGAACCTTACTTGAATAAAGATGGAAAATGAACCCTTAAGACTCCAGTTAACGTTTGAGAAGAAACAGTTGGCAATTTAGAAAGTTCTCAGAATATTTTCAAAAGATGATGGGGTTGTTCTTGGCATGGATCCAGAATCCTGCCTCCTTCTTCACACCAGAGAAGTCCTTGCCCCCATAGCCACTGTGCTCCCCAAATCATAGGAACCTATTTAACCCCTCTCCCTCAAAATGCAAGGTTAGACCACTGGACAGCAGCTAGAGAAATTTTGGCAATGGAAGGCAAAAAAAATTTTTTTTTTAATTTGAGCAACAGATGGACAATTGCATATTTCATTGTGGTTGGCAGCTTGCCTTTTCTTAAAAAGGCACTCACGGCCTGCCAACGGGGGCCTCAGGCGCTCCCGACTGGTTCTCACTAACCAGGGCGGGCAGGAGTCCAAGACATCCTCGGTGCCATGCCCTGCTGGCATCTTCAAGTTTGCTGCAGCCCGAGGATCCTGGCTGGCTCTCATCCAGGGTGACTGGTTTGTGCAGTGAATCAAAGTCACTGACCATTTCTGGAAGCAAAGATGGTGTCTGCGGCCTCCACTGAACCCCAGCAGGCCAGCTCTCTCTCCCAAGGATGGAGCTGCCCATATTTTCCCAAGATCCCTCGATCCCATCTGTGTTCAGGTTTGGAGGCAGTCAAGGCAAACACAAGGGCCAGCTCTCCACAAACGTGCCCAAACACACGACATACACGCTTCCAACCATTTAGGAATTTGGAGGCCATGAGGTTGGGAGGCTGTGAGCTAGCAGTTTTAAAGACACAGAGAACACTAGACTGAAGGCCACTTGGACATGGGGGAGAGCAAGTGTTCACTTAAAGGACAAAGAAATGGAGAGCAAGGTTCAGTTCCTGGCCCAACCCTCCCATCCTAACAGCAGGGGCTTGCTGATATCTTTTCACCTCTCTCCCCATACAGGATGGGTGTACTCACCACTGCCTGCTGGCAGCATGGCTGTGCTGCTGGGAGCCATGTTTCCCTGTCCCTGTAGTAATTTGTCTCCACCACCAACCTGCGGGCATCGGAGAACAGGTTAGACCTTGCCAGCTTTTGCATCCCAGAGTCTAGCGTCTAATAGCGCTCAGTGAAAGCTCACTGCAGTGTGCTGGCACTGACGTTTCTCTCCACACGGACATGAAGCGCAATAAAGGATGCTTACAAAAGATGATCAGAGAATTCCAGATAATGCTACTCCCAGAAACTTACGCTAAACCTTTCAAATTTCAGAAAGAATCCCCTCCTGGCGGAAATCATTCACTCCACCTTCCTGGTGTTGATGACACACAACAAAATGCACAGGCGGAGCTGAGCTGGAGCAAGTGAGAGCCAATGTGCTGCAGCTCCCACACCCACAGGCGCCAACTGGGAAGGCCTCTGGGCAGCCCCAGGGGGCAAGGGGTCTGTTCTGTTCTGCCAAGGTCACCGCTAATCCTTCCCACCCAGAAGCCACTCCTGCTCCAGGGTCTCCCCTTTGGGATTCCCTCAGGAACCAAAGCAACAAATGGGCTTCCAGAATGAGAACATACACGTGTTTGACATGGGGCCCCAGGGCTCTGCATTCACACCTGCTGACCTCGATTTGCAGAAGACACACCAGTGATCTTCCCCATTCCTGTTTCTAATTGCCTTTTTCTCATCATCTATTTAATATGCCCTTCTGCACCGCCAGCTCCCTATAACCTCTGCCACCACCCAAAGCCCAATTCATCTTTCAGCACTGAGCAATGCGAGTCACCAAAGGTAGGGCAGGCGGGGGGTGAGGGGAGATAGGAGTAGGAAGCCATGCACAGCTCCAGAGCAAGCATCAGCACACAGACCAGCGTTTCCAGGTCTGTCCTGATAGCCCTTCATGGGCAGCAATGATCAGTTACCACTTTGGCACATAATATGGAGAAGCCCTCTGTGAAATGGTCCGTCCGGTGAACTCTGACCTCCGCATCCTCCCTTCCGACCAGAAGCCCACTTCTTAGGGCAGCACAGAGTCACTCCCTAGTGCTCCCCTTCTTTGATTTCCCTTTCCTTACTGCTTCAGAAAAATGTGAATTTAACAATCCAGGATGCAGTATAAAATGCATTATTGAGAGAAATCCTTAAAAAAAAAAAAAAATCAAGGGGAGGATAAACGTGCCATTCAAGAGGACAGTGCAACAGAAGAAAGCAAGCAAGAGGCGGGGGTACTGTTCTAGGTATCACCACCCAAACTGGACCCTCGAGGAGTCCCAGGGACAGTATTAGCATTAATACATATTCCCGGACCCCAGGGAAACCAGGACAGCCACACTAAGGATGGGGGAGTCACACAGGGGCCAAGCCATCGCCCCAGGCCCAGAGCTCCAGGTCTGTGGTCAGTAGGGAGTTTATGGGTGTCCACCGCTATTAATACACACACACATAAAACGAGGCCACACATGGTCAGATGTGAGAGAGTGGCATAGACCAAGGACAATTACTGAACAAACGTGTGCACTGAACAAACGTGTGCACCAGAGGTCCACTGACAGTCAGCACTGTCACTAATGGCCCAGCTGAAGCCGGGGTGTGCGGTCCAGCTCTCGTAAATCACCACCATTTGCTTTTACTATGTGATCTTCATGCCTCGCCCTCCCCCTCCCTCCTCTCTCTCATTCTCTCTTTCTCTCATACTCCAAATACAAGCATTGAAACCAATAATAGATTCTTCAGGTCAACTGTCAGTTCAGAGCCCAGACACTCAACCTCCAAACCACATCCTGTCTTAAGTATATCCACTTTCTATTTTCTTTTCATTGACTCTGAAACCAAAAAAGAGCCCTTGGCTGTAAGTGGCTTTCTTTGTTAAGAGTAAGAAAAGGCACACACCTATCTTTCTTTTTCTGTGAAGGAAGGACAGTCTTCATGTGTATTTTTATTACCATATTCATTTACTTATTCATCTACCCAACTGACCATTTATGATGCAGTCTTGGCTGCTGGAAAGCCAGCGAAAGCCAGCTTGGCTGCTGGCTCGGATGCTGGAGACAATATAGTCGTAGTTCTTATCACCTGACCCGTACCTTCCAAGGACTTGTTATGTAGAACTGTGTTATCTAAGCACAAAATGAGCAGTCCAGGTAACAGCATCATAGGCAATTGATTAGGGAATGTGGGAGGCCATCACAAACTGGAGTTCAAAGTGTGTAAATATCAGCTGTAGATACACAGTAAGAACTCTGTGATCTAGCCCACTTGGCAGAGAAGGACAGTCATCTGGTTAATCAAATGTCCTATTTTTGTTAAAATTCAGAATTTTAGGGAAAAGTTCTACTTCATACTCAGATATGTATTTTCAGACATTCCAAGACAAGACTCAGATGAAAACATAAGTCTCAAGTACACGACCCAGGGGCCAGAATCAAAGAGCTGTATGAAGGAAGCCTATTCACTAGGAGGCCAGCACCAGGGGCCAGCCCCACCAGCAAGTCACTACCATGAAATGTTGCTGGGGAAGGACCGGCTTCCTCCTCCCTGGGGAAAGACTGTCCGGGCTCCAGACTTGTCCATGGCATTGGTATCCTCACTGCAATCTCCCTTCTGCCTTCCAACCAATGAGGTTCCAGGGCAAACGCTTCTGCTGAGATTCCTATTGCCCCACAACCATCTAGGTCTTTTTAGGGACTCTGCCTCCTAGGATTTCAGCTATCTGACCATAGTTAAATGATGTCCTCATCACAGAATCCATGGAGGACCAAGGAAATGTCTTTCCACGTTAGTGATAAGAGAGAAGGGCAAACTGAGATGGTCCACTCTCACATTCTTGGACTTCATTGGTCAGATGGCAACGTGAAAACAAAGATGCTTTCACGAAGATACAACACAGCACCTCAGGAGGGCTAACGATGCACCTGTGAAAAGGCAAGCCACGCCTGCAGCCCTGCCTCGACTTGTGTGAGGGTCATGGTCAGGGCATCCAGCCCGCTCTCCTACCTGCTCTCCCTGCCCGCATCCCTTTCAGGACCTGGGTTCTGGAGACCAGAAAGACCAGCAACACTGGCACTCCTACACTCTGCATGCTAGCCCAGACTGCCGCTCTGAGTGGTCATGTACGGATGTGAGAGTTGGGCCATCACGAGGGCTCAGCACCCAAGAATTGATGCTTTCAAACTGTGGTGCTGGATAAGACTCTTGAGAGTCCCTTGGACTACAAGGATATCAAACCAGTCAGTTCTAAAGGAAATCAACCCTGAATATTTATTCATTGGAAGGACTGATGCTGAAGCTGAAGCTCTAATCCTTTGGCCACCTGATATGAAGAGCAAACTTATTGGAAAAGACCCTGATGCTGGGAAAGATTGAAGGCAAAAGGAGAAGGGGATGGCAGAGAATGAGATGGTTGGATGGCATCACCGACTCAAAGGACATGAGTTTGAGCAAACTCTGGGAGATAGTGAAGGAGAGGGAGGCCTGGCGTGCTGCAGTCCATGGCGTTTCAGAGTCGGACACGGCTGAGCGACTGAACACAGTAACAACAATCATGCTTTTACAGTCAGAGCTGCGTGTGCTCCAGCCAGTCTGCCCGCTGCAGCTTATTTTTGCCACGAGGAAACTATCCAAGGCCACCAAGGTCACTTCCTTGGGCCATGCCCGGATCAACAGACACACCCCTCTGCAGGCTCCTACAACCTGTCCCTGAGTCCTCCGAAGCCGCAGGAGGGGCGCGGTCCCCACTGCGGGGGCAGCACCTCCCTAGCACGGAGCAGTTTGGAGCCAACGGTCCACAATATGAAAATGTATTTAATGCAATTAATAATTGAAGAAGCGAGCGCGCGTGCTCTTGGAGAGTTAAATGCTTGTCAGAGTGATCGATGCACGTTTCGCCACCAACACATTCCCCATGAACAGCAGAGGGATTTTGCAAACTTGTGTTGACCTTGGGTTGCGGTCTATAGGAGGCAGATTGCAAAGGCAGGCCTACTTAAGGAGGAACAGTGCATCGGCTCCCAATTTACAGCCCTTTCCCCAATTAAAGGACTGTAAAAACATTAAAATTAATGCAGTCTTAACTCCGAGAGCAGGCCCTACTTTCTTAATTAGTGCATAATTATTCCATTTTTGATATCCTGGAAAATTATCACATGGAAATTATTTTAGGCAGAGTAACAATAGCAAAAACCCCCTCCCCTCACTCTATTAACATGTGGACGTAATTAACACTTTATTACAGTGAAAATACTATTACTGCTAATGTTTAATGACTTTTGCCATTGCATCCTAAGCAGGAAATTCAGAACACGACGGAGTGAAGGTTTCCTATAAATACATTACAAATGACTTGCAAAGATTATGAAGGTTTGAACTAGCTGCATTAAAAATCAGGAGGCCATAGATACTCAGTTGCTAAAAGCTTAGTGGGCAGAGAAAAGTAATATGGTGTGCACTCCTAGAGAGATGACACAAAATCATCATTTGGGCATGGTCTGGCCCCACAGCCTGCCACAGGCTCAGCCTTGGCCTGCTGGTAATAAAACAGGGTTCGCTCTGCTGTGTTAATGGATACTTTTAAATGAATAGTCAAACACTAGAAGTTCAAGACATTGGGCAAAAATTAAAATTCAATTTCTCCATGTGAAGACACTAGAATGACAGGAGAAGACACAATTTTTATAACCAGGATGTGTTAGGGGTGTCTGGAGTGGGGTAAAAGTATCATTGCTCTTGCATAAACAGCTGAAGATACCAGATGTCCCCTTCAGATGACATGACAAGGGCAACTTACCTGTGACACCTTTACAAGAAACCGAAATGGGAGAACCTTTCGTTTGTGTTTGTGCCATGGATCCCCGTCCACAGAGAACTAATGCACAAGCAGTTGGTGCTACACTAAAAATTGTGACGAGGGACATCTCCCGGGTAAACCACTGTTCATCACTGTGTTCAACCAGGAACACGGATATGTTAACTTATTTTTATTCCATTTTTTAAAATTGTAAAGTTGTGCTGAACACTCTATGCAAAATGTATCGCATAAAATACTAGCACACAGCACGGCAAACAAATCTAAGATGAACGTGGAGGAAGAAGATGCGAGGGACCTCGGCGCAGTTGCTTGAAATTTCCTCTGTATCAGGTGTCATTTCAGTTCAGTTTCTCAGTCGTGCCTAACTTTTTGCGACCCCATGGACGGGAGCACGCCAGTCTTCCCTATCTATCACCAACTGCCAGAGTTTGCTCAAACTCATGCCCATCGAGTTGGTAGTGCCATCCAGCCATCTCATCCTCTATTGTCCCCTTCTCCTCTTGCCTTCAATCCTTCCCAGCATCAGGGTCTTTTCAAATGAGTCAGTTCTTCCCATCAGGTGACCAGAGTATTGCAGTTTCAACTTCAGCATCAGTCCTTCCAATGATTATTCAGGACTGATTTCCTTTAGGGTGGACTGGTTGGATCACCTTGCAGTCCAGGGGACTCTCAAGAGTCTTCTCCAACACCACAGTTCAAAAGCATCAATTCTTTGGTGCTCAGCTTTCTTTATAGTCCAACTCTCACATCCATACCTGACCACTGGACAAACCATAGCTTTGACTATATGGAACTTTGTTGGCAAAATAATGTCTCTGTTTTTTAATATGCTGTCTAGGTTGGTCATAGCTTTTCTTCCAAGGAGCAAGTGTCTTTTAATTTCATGGCTGCAGTTGTGGAGCCCCAAAAATAAAGTCTCTCACTGTTTCCATTGTTTCCCCATCTCTTTGCCATGAAGTGATGGAACCAGGTCCCATGATCTTAGTTTTCTGAATATTAAGCTTTAAGCCAACTTTTTCACTCTCCTCTTTCACTTTCATCAAGAGGATCTTTAGTTCCTCTTTGAGCTCTCTGCCATAAGGGTGGTGTCATCTACATATCTGAGGTTATTGATATTTCTCCCAGCAATCTTGATTCCAGCTTGTGTTCCATCTAGCCTGACCTTTTGCATGATGTACTCTGCATATAAGTTAAATAAACAGGGTGACAATATATAGCCTTGAGTACTCTTTTTCCTATTTGGAACAAGTCTATTGTTCCATGTCCAGTTCTAACTGTTACTTCTTGACCTGCATACAGATTTCTCAAGAGTCAGGTCAGGTGGTCTGGTATTCCCATCTCTTGAAGAATTTTCCACAATTTGTTGTGATCCACACAGTCAAAGCCTTTGACATAGTCAATAAAGCAGAAGTAAATGTTTTTCTGATCAGGTGTCAGGTTCAGGATTAAGGGTGCCCATGTGCAGTAGTTGTAATGCAGTGAAATCCGAGGTTCTCTAGTATGTTTAAATTATCCTCAAACAGTGATGAAAACATTCTGTCATCCATTTCTTCTGTTTTCTTTTTCCTGACTCTTTCCATTCCTTCTGGGGTTTTATTTAGTTCTCTTAGAAGAAAAATGTTCTGAAACCACGTCTCTGGCAGAGTGAGGGGCACTACTTCCATCCCCTTCCTGAAGTCCAAAGAAGGACCACGTACATGGGGCAGAAAACTTCCAAGTGGTTTCAAATGCATGCATTCACCAAGGAGCTTGGACCCTCAAGCTAAACTTGAAGAGTCACAGAAAACAACCTAATTCATCAGAGGCCAGCCTCGCCCAGGAACTGCAATCCTAAGAGCAAGGGGTTCTTCTTCCATGAGAGTCCTGCTAGTTCAGGCCAAGGGCAGCAGAGTTGGAGGGACATGGGACTCACCTGCTCAAACCCACCCCCCACCCCCTCGCCTTCAAAGCAAGAAGTGGAGTAGCCAGCCTAGGAGACATCACCTCCTTTGAGCGGATGAATTCTATTTTCTGCGGACCTCCTTTACTGCCAGAAAGTGTGTGATCTTCACAGCTTACCCACCTCTCAGAAGCCCATTTCCTTTGGCATAAAGGGAGATACTGTTAGTCCCCGCCTTACAGGGCTATTGTAAGATGAGAGAATTCACTCACTAAAGGTATGTAGAATCGTCATCTCCTGTAGTAAGGGCTGCATCCAAGTTTGTTATTGTTAATATTACTTCTATGATTACATCCATGTCATCAGTGACACAGGTAGTTCTCAAAATTTTACAAGAATGGTGTTAAAGGGGTCAGTTCAGCAACTCTGGGGCTTCCCCGGTGGTTCAGTGATAGAGAATCCACCTGCGATGCAGGAAAGTCAGGAGATGTGGGTTTGATCTCTGGGTCAGGAAGATCCCCTGGAGGAGGGTATAGCAACCCACTCCAGTATTCTTGCCTGGAGAATCCCATGGACAGAGGAGCCTGGAGGGCTACAGTCCATAGGGTCACAAAGCCTGTGACTGAGCAACACCTGAGCAGACAGCAGCAATGATGAGTATCAGAACCCTCCCAGGCTGCCCTGCTGCACGTCCAGTGTTACTCGTCAATGCTGGCTGTCAGCTACTCTCAGGTTCCAGCTAATTTCCTGCCTGGAAGTGCTCAGTTGCTTCAGTCATGCCTGATTCTCTGCGACGCTATGGACTGAAGCCCACCAGGCTGGTTTGTTCATGGGATTATCCAGGCAAGAATACTGGAGTGGGTTGCCAAGGCCTCCTCCAGGGGACCTTCTCAACCCAGGAATCAAACCCGCGGTGTCTCCTGCATCCTCTTCATCACAGGCAGGTTCCTTACTGCTGAGCCACCAGGGATGCCCTTCCTGCCTGGAAAGTCCTGCTAATGGACACAGAGGGGAAGGCATGGGGTTTCTTGGCCTACCTTGCCCGGTGGAGTTGGTGGAGTGCGTGGGGAGCCTGAAGTTGGAGCACACACAATCTGCTCGCGGTAAGCAGAGCCAAGGAGGAAGTCACAATGGACTGGTGACCCCAGACCTGTGTCTGCTGTGTCTCTTCCCCCAGCCTGAGAAGGGGGAAGCCTGGCCCACACAACCCCGAGGTTAACTGAAGTCGGTTAATTGAAGTATGGTTGATTTGCAAGGGTTTGTCAGTCTAGTGTACAACAAAGTCATTCAGCAAAGTGATGCAAACCTGGGTCTCCTACATTGCAGGCAGATTCTTTACCATCTGAACCACCAGGGAGGCTCCAATTAAGTTATGCATACATACATACATATATATATATATATATATATATACATTCTCTTTATATTTATGTATTCTTTTTTATATTGTTTTCCATGATGGTTTACTACAGGATATTGAATATAGCTTTCTGTGTTATAAGTAGGACCTTATCATTTATCTATTACTATTTACATATCGTGGTGTGTATCTGTGAATCCCAAGCTCTAATTTATCCCTACCTCTTTTCCCCTTTCCGTAACCATAGTTTGTTTTGGTTAGTCAGTGAGTCTGCTTTTGTTTCGTAAGTTCATTTGTATCATTTTTTTTAGATTCCACATATAGGCGATATCATATGGTGTTTCTCTTTCTGACTTACTTAGTATGATGATCTCTAGGCTCTATTTTCCATTTTTTAATGCTACAGTATAGAACTACAGTTTTGGTTGTTCCTAGAATATAAAAATACAATTAACTTTTCTTATTCCTGGTCTTCTGCATTTTAATATTAAATTTTAAAATTGCTTTATTTATTAAAATACATTAAAATGCTACTGGAACTTTGATTGTATGATTATATTGAATCTATAGATCAGAGGGTGGAGGCAGATGGACATCTTTAAGATATTGAGTCTTGATATCCCTTCAATTATTTAAGCCTTCTTCAGATTTTTAAGACTTTTAATTTCTGTGTAGCCATCTTACACATCTTTTCTTACGCATATTCCTAAACAGTTGATGTTTTCCATGCAGTTTAATGACTTGGCAGACAAACGTTAAGGCAGGTGTCCTGATACTCACCTCCTGGGGTTCAGCCTTTATATAATCCCCTCAACTTGAATGTGGGCACGACTGGTAATTTATTTCTAACCAATAGAGTAGGCATTGCAGGTGTATTCTTTACCAGCTGAGCTACCAGGGAAGCCCAGTAGAGGAGGCAGGGGTGTTAGAACCTCGCTTTTACGAGTGCGTTACATCTTACGAATCTCATCACAAGGAAGCTTCCCTCTTGCTGGCAGAACTAGCGTCCCTCTTGCTCACTTACTGGCTTTGAAGAAGCAAACCTCCATGAGTTCTACGGCCTCAAAGATAGGAATCCTGCCAAAGAGTTGAGCGAGCTTGAGGGTAGACCTTGCCCAGCTGGGTCTCCTGAAGAAACCCCAGCCCCAGCTATCACCTTGATTGAAGTCTGTTGAAAATCCAGCTGAGTCATAACCAGGCTCTGACTCACAGAAAGTGTGACATGGTAAATCTTTGTTTCTTTAAGCTACTAAGTTTGCGATAACTTTTGGTCCAGCATTGAAAACTTATACAAATTGATGCATTTAAAACTCTTCTTTCTATCATGGATTGCTTGTTTTCATTGTTCAGTCACTAAGTCATGTCAGACTCTTTGAGACTCCATGGACTGCAGCACACCAGGCTTCCCTGTCCTTCACTATCTCCCAGACCTTGCTCAGATTCATGTCCATTGAGTCAATTATGCTATCTAACCATCTCATCCTCTACTGCCCTCTTCTCCTTTTGCCTTCAGTCCTTGCTGACCAAGGTCCATCTAATCAAAGCTATGGTTTTACCAGTAGTCACGTATGGATGTGAGAGTTGGACCATAAGGAAAGCTGACCGCTAAATAATTGATGCTTTTGAACTGAGGTGTTGGAGAAGACTCTTGAGGGTCCCTTGGACTGCAAGGAGATTCAACCAGTCCATCCTAAAGGAAATCAGTCCTGAATATGCATTAAGAGGACTGATGCTGAAGCTGTAGCTCTGATCCTTTGGCCACCTGATGCGAAGAACTGAGTCCTTGGAAAAGACCCTGATGCTGGGAAGGATTGAAGGCAGGAGGAGAAGGGGATGACAGAGGATGAGATGGTTGGATGACATCACTGCTTGGATGGACATGAATTTGAGCAAGCTCCAGGAGATGGTGAAGGACAGGGAAGCCTGGTGTGCTGCAGTCCTTGGGGTCCAAAGAGTAGGAGACAACTGAGCGACTGAACACAACAATACAGGGTTAAATATAAGTGGTGAAAGCGGACATCCCAGTCTTGTTTCCAATCTCAATAGAACAGCTTTTACCCATCTGCCATTTAAGTAGGTTTTTAGATACTCTGCATCAACTTAAAGACGATTTAGGATCCTGTTTTGATCATTTTTCATATGTGGCTTGTTTACTTCTCACACATCACTGAGAAAGCTCAAGGAGTAGCAAAGTGGTTGGAGCACAACACATAATGTACTAAAGCCCTAAATGATTAGTTGTGGGTGACCATCCTGGCAGAGACTGTTGGCGATCACCGCTATCCATGTGCAATGGTGATGATGATCTCTGGGAGAGATGATCATCTCTCTAAAGTGATGAGGTTCTTTTGCCACTGGAATAGCCAGGTAAGTAGTTCTGGTCAATGGAACCTGAGCCTCATGGGGTTCGTCACCTTTAGACCAAAGTAGTTAAAAATGCAGTGTACCTTCCCCACCCACTCTTCTCCTCCTCTTACCTCTCCTTTTCACTTCTGTCCCCATTTTTTCCTTATGCCAATGGATGATACTAACGCAGCTATGATATGCAGAACCCATGAGCCTCGTGGGTCCCTGAATTGCCACTTGGGGCAGAGCAGTTTGGAGCAGGCAACCAACTGCCTCAGCCCTGAGAAAGAAAGACGCGCTTATTGTGCTAACCCACTGACAGCTTGGGGATGTTTGGTACAGGACATAGGCTTACTCTTCCTGATGTGAGATTTTCTCTCTCAGTTAAGAGTGGTCCATGAAGGAAAGGAAGAGCAGGTAGGAATCGCCTGAAGCCTCCAGTGCTGCAATGATGGATCACGAAAGGAAAATGTTCACTCTTCCATACTGGTAAAAATCTTTCAAGTGACCAGCATATTCTGACTTTGGTCACCTTTTCTGTGGTCAGTAGAGATAACTCTTTTGTTCTCATCTCATCCTCCTTCCTACTTTCCTGTTGCCTCATACTGCCTTACTATTTTCTCCGTGTGTGTTCGTCCCTTAGTCATGTCTGATTCTTTGCAACTCCACGGATGGCAGCCCACCAGGCTCCTGTGTCCATGGAATTCTCCAGGCAAGTGCACTGGAGTGAGTTGCCATTCCCTTCTCCAGGGGATCTTCCCAACCCAGGTCTCCTGCTTTACAGGTGGATTCTCTAACATTGAGCCACCCGGGAAGCCCATACCAACCCGGAGCTACAACTAGGTAACTGCCTGAAGATGATCCAGGAAGCCCACCTGGTGACCAGTGACCAGAAAAGAGCTTGAGTCCAACTCCAGCCATTGTAGCATGTCAGTGAGACATGCTGAATCATAATATGAAGTTGTCCCCCCGAAAGAAATACCAGCAGGAATATCACTGGCAATGGTTTGCTTGTAAAAGATATTCCAGATTATTTCCAAAGGCCAGCTATAGTCCCAGCAATGGTTTTGACCGCATTTAATTAAATACAAATGAAATAATAGACGTAAGTTGCCATCAGGCAATTATTTTGCTGGCATTTTGTCTTTTTTGAGACATAACTGCTTTCTACATCGATCATCTAGAAAATTCTTTAACTCAATTGGCTGTGACACAGCTGAAGAGTTAATATCAATTTAGAGTAATCAGGAACTTTTATGTGAATAACACATTTATATTAATAGTACACACTTTAGATCACAGAGTATCGCTATTTTTATCTTTCTTTATCCCTGGGCCATCACTGTAGAGACGCGGGATGTTAATTATATTTTTCTGATTAACTATTTTAAATACATGAATAAATTAACAATAAAAGTGATGCTTATCTGAAAGTTTACCAACTTAATTATTGTTTCTTATTTTCAGGATTATCAGAAGTTTTATTCTCTTTTCCAAAATGTACGTAAATGCAACAAGAGTGCATTTGGTTCATTCGCAAGACCTTAAGATATTTTTCCATCCACAAAGTAATCAATGTCATCTGAAAACAAGTGTATTCAGTTTTTCCTTAGGACAGAGTCAATACTGAATTTTTATCTTATATAAGCATTTAACATTATAAGCTAACTTAGATCCATTATTGAATTTATCACAGCACTATGCACATCAGGAAGATAAGAAGTTCATCTGGGTCTAAGGAGACCAACCATTCTGGACTTTTCCTTGGAGCCAAAGATCTTCTAAGAGTCCCGCTGGCTCGTGGGAAGGGCCAGCACAACACCACGTGCACCGTGAAACTGAGCTCTTCTCCCAGAGCGCCGGAAGAGTCCGTCCATGTACATTTATATAGAGATGTAATAGGAAAATCTCTCTGCCTAAGAGAAAAGCTTTGTCGTCTTGAGTCAAAGTGAATCAAACTCCTATTTAGAAACTCCAGGACTGCTGGTTAAAGGGACAATGTGAGTGTAGTCTGAAATGACTAAGAAGGTGTGTGACAAGGGGACCCAGGACCAAGAAGCAAGTATCTATTAGTTCAGGCATTTGTAAGTAGTCGGTCTAATGATCAGAGCAAAAGTCAGCTGTGCTGGCCCAGTGGCTGGGACTCTGCGCTCTCAATGCAGAGGTCTGGGTTTGATCCCTGGTCAGGGAACTAGATCCCACTTCCTGCAACTAAGAGTTCGTGTGCCCCAGTTAAAGACCCCATGTGCCTTGCCGCAACAAAGACAGGAGATCCTGTATGCCGCAACTAAGACTCAGCACAGTCAAATAAAGAAACAGATTTTTTTTTAAAGCCAGCTTCAAAAACTTCATAATTTTATTGTGATTTGGGCTTAATGAATTATCTTGATGAACTACCTGATTATTGGTTCAAGTTCAAATCACTTAGAAGAAAGAAATGGCTTAGGGTCCCAGCCAAAAATATTCAGAACAAAACCAAGCTGGTTGCCAGTTTCCCAACCTATTGCAATCAAAAGCAGACAAAAGGAGGAGAAGATGCCTCCTGGAAGCTGCCCACGTTTTAACCGGGGAGACTCTTTCACAGAGCGTACACCTCAGTCGAAGTCAGAGTGCTGGTCCAAGCACACATGCTCTGGCTTCGCCACGGAGCTCACTCTTCAGGTGATTGTCATTTTTTCCTCTCCTGCTTCCAACTGCTCCCAAAGCTCACTAGCTGTTGTCAAGCCAAGAGTTCATAGGAAACCTTGCACCATCTCATGCGATCGTAATGCAATTAGTGAGGCGCGCTCCTACTGAGCCCCTCCCCTCCATGCTCTGAGCCCCCCAAGAAGTCAATCACCTTGCCAAGTCCAAAGGGCTCCAGGCCTGGGTGGAGGTTCCAGCTGCCCTGGCACTTTGTCATTTCTGCTGCCCCCACGGAGCCCCTCCTTTCAGCAGCACAGAGGGGGAGTCCAGTGTGATACTTCTCCAAGCACCAAGGGGCTGAAGCTCCCTGGTCAAACTCTTTCCAAGTCAACTCTTGAGAGACGCGGGCACAACCAGCATCTCCAGATCACCATGAGCTTGCAAATGAACCTCTGAAGGGAATGGATTTGCATGAGGCCATTCATCAAGCAAATTCGAGAGAGGACCAACTTCCAAAATACCTCCTCTCCCTCATTCGTTGAATCTTGAATTCTCTTCCCGATGATTTATGTGGGAGTGCTCCCCAAGCTCTTGCATGAGTATATTTTAAATTACCAGTTACCACACTGAACCCCTGGAGAAGGGAATGGCAACCCACTCCAATATTCTTGCCTGGAGAATTCCATGGACAGAGGAGCCTGGTGAATTGAAGTCCATGGGGTTGCAAAGAGCCAGCCACAACTGAGCAACTAACACACACACACACACACTGAACATCCAGATCGGGGGTTTAAATGCTCTCTCCACTTAAAGGAACCAGGGCTTTTTCAAGAGATGGCTGATTCTAGGACTGGAGCAGGGAAAGATGAGCCTGTACAGGTGTAAATTAATGAATAAATAAATGGAAAGAAAGAGCAGCTTTTGCACTACAATTGCCCAACAGAAGTGCTAGGAAATGTCCGTTTTGCCACTGTCATTGTGATCATTGTTTAAGGCGTGTGTCCTCAGTGGATGCAAAGACTGACCGATGAAATTTTGATGAGGAAGATAATAGAGACATCCTCTCAAAATATCTTCCACCAAATTATTTATTACCAACAGGAAAAAAAAAACCTAAATTTTCAGTGGAGATATCTGGCAGACACCACCCTTAGAAAGTAAGGAAGGCCAACTGTCTACATTGATACAAAGTAACCTCACATGTCTACTGATACAAGGTACTTTGGGGATGGGGGTGGCATTCCTGCCAAAAATGCAAACTGATTTTAAGCAAGAAAAAAACATCAGACAAACATAAATTGAGAGACATTTTACAAGACAACTGGTCTACATGCTTCAAAAATATTAAGGTCAAGAAGACAAAGAAAACTGAGGAAACAGCCAGGTGAAAGTCAAGTTCTTAGACTGTTTCTGGGAAATGAGGTGTGACTCCAGAAGGGGGTCAGAGGACAGTGGCTAGGGTTCCAAACAGACTATGCACTTGTGTTAAAGTTACTCATTTTAATAACTATATTGCTATGATGTAACAGAGTCCTCTTGTTCTTCAGAAATTTTCTTTACAATATTTAGGAGTAAAGTGTGCATGCCATATGCCACTTACTCTCAATTCATCTGGGAAAATAATTATATATGTTTGCATACTTGTATATATGTATGTATATGTGTGTGTGTGTGAAATAAAAGAAAAATTCAAAGTGGGGAAACATTAGCTATCAGTAACTGGGTAAATGAGGGTTCATTGTACTGTTGCCTCTCCTCTATAAATTGGAAATTACATCAAGTAAAAGTTAGAAAAAAATACTACGAAGTGAAAGAAAACTAGTGAAGTACGTAAACACTGAGGTGAGCCAAGAGCATCAGTAAGGGCACTGGACGCAGTGAGAACGTGAGCCTCGGGCGCCGTTTGTGCCCAAGCAGGAGCCGAGGTGGACTCACACACTTGCCCGTGAATGTAAATCCACGGAGAATCCACTGAGCTACCCCAGTGGTTTTCAACCAGGGCTGACATCCTGGGATGTCTGTCTGGTGACATTTCTGTTGCGGCACTTGGGTGGGGACAGCCAAGTATCACTATTGACATCCAATCAGCGGCCAGGGATGCTGATAAACATCCCACACCCAGAGCCCTGACCTCGAGAGTCACCGGTCCAGGAACTAAGGATGAGAAACCCAGAGCGGAACAATCGATTTTCAACAACGATGTGGTTAGAAGATTGAATTTAATAAAATTTAATTTCATAAATTAAAACAGTTTCATAAAGCCTGAGAATATATCACGAATTCACAATTCTTGTCATTTTCAAGGCTGATGACAACAAAGATTCATCAAAAAGCAGGGCAATGCTTCTGATTTAAGAACAAAAGAATCTTCCCAGCTTTCACTGAAGGCCCATACAGAATGCAAGCTTCGCACACTTTTCCTGTAGTTACAGATTGAATACACCTCTATAGCTACTTTAGAAAGGAAAAGCAATTAGCCAGAAACCAGGATTCAACGTTTTTGTCTTTGAATCTTAATATCTACGATTAAAATATTTTAAGCTTTCTAAATATTCTCTGTTACTTTGTGCTGTTATCTATCCTATAGACAATGACAAGCTCTCTAAAAATAGTTCCTTTTAAGTATATTGGATTTTTAAAAACTGCTAATCTCCATTATAAAAAAAATTGCTAATCTAATTCAAATTGGTAATAGCAATATGGAGGAAATGAATCTAAATGACAATAATGGGTTTCGAAGAGTTGAGTCCAATTTTGGCCGTGTACTAAAACGCCTTCATCAGGGCATGTGATAACACACTGTGTGTATCCGATGCCAGGAATCCATTCCTGAGATGAGTTCAGACATAATTGCAGCTTTTGACATCCTCCACGTTAGCATCCTTCTAAATCATCTTGAAAATATGTTGGTCTTTCAGGTTCGGTTATTTGGTTGCTTAAATCTTATTATAACCATCAACAACAGTTTGTTAATATAATTTCTTTCCATTCCTCCTCTTACACTGTCATCTGGAGTCATCTGTTACATTGTCATCCGGAATCCCAAAGGGAGCGGGTCTTGCTTCCATCCTTTCTTTATCTAACTGCTACCTTTAAGAACTACAACACCGTATCTTTAAAACATGGATTCTCTTATCGCATTTCAGCTGACAACCGGCCTACTTGCTTTTCTAGTCCCAGCACTTACGCCTTCAACGAGTACGCTCATTCGTTATTTAGACAAAACTAACCCTGGGTTGTGCTGTTTGGAAACTTTCTGATGTTAAAACCTAGAATCTTGTGATTCAACTATACTTCGATAAAAACAGATTTAATAAGTAGAATCCTTTGGTTTGCTCTCTCCCTTTACCAAAAAAAAAAAAAAAAAAAATCATTGCTATTTTTCATGAAGACTTCAGATTTACTGGTCAGTTTAGTGTGGTCACATCAGCGGGTTGCTCCTGTAAATGGACTTTCTGTTGGAATCAGAACACGTGCCCTGGCCTCGCCGCGGCCACCCGTGTTTTTATCTGCCTGAGGGCAGTGTGCCGTCTCCCACTCTCCGGTTGTCAGCGTGTGAAAAGAGTGCAGTCTGCCTTCCTCAAATTAACACAAAAGGGCTTGGGTAGGAGAGGAGGAAAGAATATTTTGTACCTACCACACGATACCAGGTCGCATTCTAAGTATTCTAAATATACCACTATTTTATTCTTCTGATTTAAAATGGTGCTTAGCCAGCAGCCCCAATATAGCCTGGATTCATTTTTAATCCTGTTTTGAAAAGATATTATTCCCATACACTAGTACACAATGAGTTTTCAAAACTATTTCTTAAATAAATGACTTATACCTATGAAGATACAAGGTGATTTAAAAATACACTAAGACCACAAAACTGCTACTGAAAGTTAAGATTGATTAAGAGCTTAACGGCAGAATCTGGGCCAAATCTCCACAAAATGTGATGCAAATGGAGCGCTACATAAAAAATAAAGAATCACAACCCCCTCTTTCAGGCTGAGTTTCATGGCCAACCCAGACTGTGATTCAAGGGGGAGCAGCTGCACAAAGGGGAGGAAGAGCCCACGCACAACCCCAGCCAGAAGCCAGGCAGCTCTTCAATAGAGACTGAAAGATGGGAATTCCCCCAAAATGGCAGGACAGAGGCCTGGGACCCGGGTGCACATGCTACCCTGGTAGATAAAACCCAGCAGCAGGAGCACGACGAGACTGAGCAGCCCTGCCAGCCAAGGGCCAGGTTTCCCCAGACACTGTGTCCATTCTGCACAGCAGCCAAGAAGACACTTGAACTTCCCTGCTGGCTCAGACGGGAAAGTGTCTGCCTATAATGCAGGAGACCCGGGTTCAATCCCTGGGTCGGGCAGGTCTCCTGGAGAAGGTGATGGCACCCCACTCCACTACTCCTGCCTGGAAAATGCCATGGACAGAGGAACCTGGTAGGCTACAGTCCATGGGGTCACAGAGGGTCAGACACGACTCAACGACTTCACTTTCTTTCACTTTTCAAGAAGACAGTGATGGGCCAAGAGGTCAGAAGTACACCAGGTGCTGTCTGCAATAGCCAGCAACCACTCTGAACCCTGGGCACACCCCCTCCCGCCACCAGTGGAGAGAGTTATCTGCCTCCACTCACTTCTCAAGGCAGCCAAAACACTGAGATCAGGAGCTCTTTTTTTCTTTTGTTTTATCTTTTTTTTCCAAGAATGAATAAAAAGGAAAAAATACAGCATGAGGCAACTTCAAAAGGACAACACAATAAGACAACGTGAATGTTGTCAACTCAGAGAAAGAAGACGCTGGGTGTGAAGTGACGCCAACATCAGAAGTAAACTCTTGGAACTATTTAGCATGCTCAAAGAGCTCACACTCCATCTTCAAGTAAACTCTTGGAACTATTTAGCATGCTCAAAGAGCTCACACACCATCTTCAAGGAGAAATGACGGCAATCAAAAGGAGAGAGGCCAGACAACAAGAAGATGAAAGGAAGAGATGAACAGAGAGAGAGAAATCAGTTAAGAAAGGGAGACAAAAAAAGATTAAAAATGCAACAACAGGATTCAAATCCATGCTACAGACAGTGAACAACAGGAGCTGTAACAAATCTGAGATTCTCTTTTCAGCGGAGAGGAAGAGGACAAAGAAAAGAAAATGATAATTTTGAAGAAGGACATGAGAAATGAGAACATAAAACAGTCTAAGCGTGCACACATACACACACACACACACACACACACACCAAACTGGTAGTCTAGAAGAGCTCTGTTCCCTGCCCCTCCCAACCTACAAAGAACAGGTGTAATTATCAACTACATTACTTTCTACAAGTAAAACAACATAACCAAAAGCATCTGGATTTGCTGATTGAGAAAGTTCACAGTTTTTCATGTAAAGAACCATAGATGAAAGGCATATTTATATATTCTTTAGCGCGTGATGAAAAATTGCAAGGAAGAGGGGAAAAGAACACCCTGCTGTCAGCAAGATAACCCCAAGTTGATCTGCACAGGACAGCAGTGAAACTCAGCCTCAGACTCATCCTCTGGGATGAGAAATGCCAGGCCAGGAGCAGCATCTGCAGATGTCAGAGGAGGGGACAGTTGGGACCTAAATATATGACCTGGCCAAGTTAGTTTCCATTTGTGAAGCAATTCCAAGAGCAATTCATAGCCTAGTGGTTTAATTACTAAGCAACAATTAATAAAAACTGATGACTGAGTCTTTAACTTAGAAACCAGAAAACATAGCCAACACTTACTGTTCTAAATAAACCAGGTATCAGTGAATTAGAAAAATTTATATGACACATAAAAATTTATATGACAATTCCAAAGTCTAGTTCTTTATTAAGACTATTTTTTACTTTTTTAAATTACAATTCATCTGAAATGTAATTCAAAGTGCTATGAGATGGGTAGGTCACATTGGTCGGTTTCATTTGATAATGAATAAATAAATGAATAAATCAATGTCCCAAATGCTGCACTACATTTTGTAGTGCAAATAGTACGTGGATAGCAGATAGGCTGGAAAACTGTCCCATATGATACCAGAACCAGGTGCAGGAAAGGAAAGGAGTGGTAAATTTCACCTTGAAATAGTTTTGAAACAGCATGCCCAGTAATAATACCCACAAAATAAAAATACAGATGATTAACCACTTCACTTACCTATATGACAGACAAATATCAGTATCCCTGAGATACTAAAGTCTTCCACAAATTTGTAAGTAGAAGAGTGAAGAGCAAACAGGGAAATGGACAAACATCTGGGTCAACAATTAATAGAAGAGAAAAGTTAAGTAACCAGTGAACGTGTGATCAAGGCCACATACACTGAAAAATGAGACAAACCTCTTCCTTCCTCCCTGCTGCTGCTGCTGCTGCTAAGTCGCTTCAGTCGTGTCCGACTCTGTGCGACCCCACAGACGCCTCCCCACCAGGCTCCCCCGTCCCTGGGATTCTCCAGGCAAGAACACTGGAGTGGGTTGCCATTTCCTTCTCCAATGCATGCAAGTGAAAAGTGAAGGTGAAGTCGCTCAGCCGTGTCCTTCCTCCCCACACTGGCCCAAAGCACAGCTGAGGGTAGCCTTTGGTACAGCAGAGACACGGGAGAGGGAGTCTCCCACAAGGCTAACCCGGGAACGACTCACTGAAAACTTTCAGAAAGTACTCTAGCATTATCCATTCAATATGAAATTTACGTCTTCTTTTAAACAGACATTTTTACTTCTGGAAACGTTCTCTATAAAATAAACATTCCAGCGTGCATATTCATCCATGTAACTATGGAGCTTTGTTTGAAAAAAAGAAAAAAACCTGGCAACAACCTGATGCTCACCAGTAGACACACGTTTAAATAAACTCTCCTATATGACAAAGCACAGTGGGATATTGAAGGGTTATTTTAAAGACTGTGTTTGCATTATTTATTAGCCCAGGGGATAGTCATAATACATCATTAGCTTACAAATATAAAGTTACAGCATAATCTCATCTCTGTAAGAAAAATATCAGAATCAGGACATATGTAATGTGTGTCCTGGATAGGTAGAGATGAATATATGGATATGACAAGGGTGCAGGCTGCACCACCATGAAGCAATATTGATTATCCAGTTACTTAAAGGGGGAAGAGAGGAGAAGCAGGAGCAGGGACGACTACTGACTCTCTGGATAATTTTACATTTCTTACTTGTTCTAATTTAATAACAGAAATTAGATATATAAACACTAATAAAATAGAAAAATGCAAACACATCACTTTCGGAAGGAGAAAGGAGACAACCGCAAATAAGGCTTTGCAGAAATAGTAAGAGACCATTCTGTATAAAAACCTATGAATTAAAAAAGAAAAAAAATTAAAACTTGTGAATTAACTTCAAAAATCTAAACAAAATATAAAACAAATAATCAAATAGCACTTATTCCAGGAAGCAAGGATGTTTTAATTCCAGAAAAGCTGGTAATAATAATATCATATTATATGATATATATAATATAATATGAATAATAATCATATCAGTATATCAAGAGAGAAAATAATGTATTTACTTCAGTAAATGACTTTAAAATGATAGATAAAACAGAAATAAAAGGATATTTCCTTGGCATACTAAAAAGACATATTAACATACTTGGTAGTTAAATCATAAACTGATATTTTTAAAAATCAGAAACATTGATGCCTTTCTAGTCAATTCAATAAAAAACAGGAATAAATTTTGGAAGAGATGAGAAAAAATATTATTTGTGGATTGTCTGCATTAGAGGATAATGAGCTGTATCACTATTATGACTAAGTCAGAAAGTGAGACAGAAATAAGTATAGAAAATTAATATTGTTTCTTAGAATACCAAAGAATGATTTTAATAAAAATGCTTAAAGTTGAGTACAAAATCTATTGAGGGTCAAACAAGAAGACTATCAAGTCTTATCATGTATGGGAAAGTTAATAACATAAATATGATAACATGCCCAAACTATAAATTTAATTCCATTTGTACTCCAAATAGGATTTTTCCCTTGTAAAATGATTGCAAAATTAATCTAGGAAATAAATAAGGATGAAGAATCAGAAAATGTCTGGGCTAGTATGAAAGAAACTTGATAAAATGAACTCTAAAGCTACAATAGTTAAAACAGTGAGGCAAGAGAACAGACCAGTCTATGGGCAAAAATTAAAAACTCATCTGCATGTGTATAGAAATTCATTATGATGAAGGTGTATTTCAAAGCACAGGATAAAGCCTTAATAAATGATAAGTTTGAATGACTAATTAGAAAAAATTAAGTCAAATCTTTCTCAGAAAACATTAAAATTAATTCCTAAAGGAGTTTTTTTGAAGTAAAAGGTGAAAATAAACTGTAGAAAAAGAGTAAAACACAGAAAATATCTGAACTTAGGGGAGGAATGATAGTGTTAATGAACACATAAGCAGAAGGAGACTTTAAAAATGATAGCTTTCAACACACAAATTTTATATACAAGAGATAAAATGAATAATAAACAGAGGTAACCACTCAAAAATATATAATAAGAGTGTATCATTCATCTATAAAAAGACTCTGAAAAATTAATAGGAAAAAAAAACGCACTCCTTTAGAGAAATAGGCCAAGACCGGCATCAGACAATTCACAAGAGAAGAAAACCAGAGAGCCAGTGATGTGTGGTGGTAAAAAAAGTTCTACCTCTTGTAATCAAAGAAATGCAAATTAAAAGAACAACAAAACATCATTTCTATGACATCAAATCTACAAAAATTAAAGACCACAAATGCCCAGTGTGGGTGAGGATTGGGGAAATGGGTACTTTGATGCACTACTTATGAGTGTTATTATATGTGCAATCTTTCTGAAATGCAATTTCATAAAATGTTTTAAATTGGGCACAACCTTTGACCAGGGAATTCCACTTCTAAGAACTCTTCCTAAGGGAGCATGCAAAGGCAATTGCAAATAATTACATGCCTTGTCGCTCATCACAATGCTATTTATAATGGCAAAAAACTTTAAATGACCTAAATGTCCAACTAGGGCTGGTTAAATGAAGTTTGTCTCTTCTCTCTGCTAGACTGGCATGTATTCTGCCTTTTAGATTTATGTTAGGAACATGTATTCACATGTGAAATAGTCACAGTCTGTTGCTAAATGTGAATCACAGGTTATAAGACAGAACAAAAAACATAATTCCAAGTGGGTGAAATAATGACCACACCCATGCATTGAAGAACAAATATAACCACAAGTGGCTATGTCTTCCTTATGAAGTGCAGAACTTTTACAATGAAGATGGTTTACTTTTATATACAGAAAACCAAAAAAAAAGAAAATCCCTATTTTTGTGATAATTTTTTGTTATCAAGTTTCCAGATATTCCTACCCTAAACAGAATCCTGGGAAACATAAACCATTTGGCATCTTTTCAAAGAAAAGACAGAAGATGACTTTGAGTCTGTCAAAGCAGCATTTCCTCTGTGAACCTTACTGTGGGGCCACGAAGTGCCCTCTCAGCCAGGACTCAGGTGATGGATATATTGCTCATGGATGGTGCACGTCTGTAATAAGTGGTGTCATCACCTTCAACTCCAAATAATTCTGGCAAGGAAGCTTGGCACATTTACAGTGAGATAAAAGAAAACATACAGCATCAAGGAAAAATAGCATTTATTCAACAAGTTTGGGGTACCCAGTGCACGAGAGATGCCAGCTGGAACTTCTAGGATAGTGGTAGGGTGGTCTCTCCCCTCCAGTTGCTTATAACCTACTTGGGGAAGAGAGCAAAGAGGGAGAGAGAGAAATGCAATTTTGCCAGTACGGGCTATGTTATTGCAAATACTGGCTCATGCTTACTGGAAGAATGCTGTAAAGAGGAAAAGACGTGCCGCAGTTGGACTCTCAGCTCCTACTTTCTACTCTTGCTTAAATCTCCTGAAAAGTAGAGTTCTGCAAGACCACACAGAATGCTACATGCCTAAGAAATGGCCATTTGCCAAGCACAGGTCCTCCCCCTGTGTGGAGCTGCCCCCCGCAGTGTCCAGGAGTCTCTGGTAGAGGTGTGGGTCGGTGGTGGCCTGCTGCAGGGTCGGGGCACTGAGTGCAGCAGTGCATCATGGGACCTTTGGAAGGAGGTCGCCATTGTCTTCATTACCTCCACCATAGTTTGGCTTCCGGTCAAACACAGGGAGGGAACACAGCCCTGCCCATCAACAGAAAATTGGATTAAAGATTTACTGAGCATGGCCCCGCCCATCAGAACAAGACCCAGCTTTCCCCTCAATCAGTCTCTCCCATGAGGACGCTTCCATAAGCCTCTCAACCTCATCCATCAGAGGGCAGACAGACTGAAAACCACAATCACAGGAAACTAACCAATCTGATCACATGGAACACAGCCTTGTCTGACTCACTGAAACTATGAGGCATGCCATGTAAGGCCACCCAAGACAGATGGGTCATGGCGGAGAGTTCTGACAAACAGTGGCCCACTAGAAAAGGGAATGGCAAACCACTTCAGTGTTCTTGCTTTGAGAACCCCGTGAACAGTATGAAAAGGCAAAAACATATGACACTGAAAGATGAACTCCCCAGGTTGGTAGATGCCCAATATGCTACTGGAGATTAGTGGAGAAATAACTCCAGAAAGAATGAAAGGATGGAGCCAAAGCAAAAACAACACCCAGTTGGGGATGTGACAGGTGACGGAAGTAAAGTCCAATGCTGTAAAGAGCAATATTGCACAGGAACCTGGAATGTTAGGTCCACGAATCAAGGCAAATTGGAAGTGATCAAACAGGAGATGGCAAGAATGAACATTGACATTTTAGGAATCAGTGACCTAAAATGGACTGGAATGGGTGAATTTAACTCAGATGACCATTATATCTACCACTGTAGGCAAGGATCCCTTAGAAGAAATGAAGTAGCCAACATAGTCACCAAAACAATCCGAAATGTAGTACTTGAATGCAATCTCAAAAACAACAGAATGATCTCTGTTCATTTCCAAGGAAAACTATTAAATATCACAGTAATCCAAGTCTATGTCCCAACCAGTAATGCTGAAGAAGCTGAAGTTGAACGGTTCTATGAAGACATACAAGACTTTCTAGAATTAACACCCAAAAAAGATGTCCTCTTCATTATAGGGGACTGGAATGCAAAAGTAGGAAGTTAAGAAACACCTGGAATAAGAAGCAAATTTGGCCTTGGAAGGCAAAACTAAGCACATCAAAGATTAATAGAGTTTTGCCAAAAGAATGCATTGATCATAGCAAACACTCTCTTCCAAGAACACAAGAGAAGACTCTATACATGGACATCACCAGATGGTCAACACCAAAATCAAATTGATTATATTCTTTGCAGCCAAAGATGGAGAAGCTCTATACAGTCAGCAAAAACAAGACCAGGAGCTGACTGTGGCTCAGATCATGAATTCCTTATTGCCAAATTCAGACTTAAATTGAAGAAAGTAGGGAAAACCATTAGACCATTCAGATATGACCTAAATCAAATCCCTTATAATTATATAGTGGAAGTGACAAATAGATTTAAGGGACTAGATCTGATAGAATGCTTGATGAACTATGGACAGAGGTTCATGACACGGTACAGGAGGCAGGGATCAAGACCATCCCCATGGGAAAGAAATGCAAAAAGGCAAAATGGTTGTCTGACATGGCCTTACAAATAGTTGAGAAAAGAAGAGAAGCTAGAGGCAAAGGAGAAAAGGAAAGATATACCTATTTGAATGCAGAGTTCCAAAGAATAGCAAGGAAAGATAAGAAAGCCTTCCTCAGGGATCTATGCAAAGAAATAAAGGAAAACAATAGAATGGAAAAGACAGGAGGTCTCTTCAACAAAATTAGAGATACCAAGGGAACATTTCATGCAAAGATGGGCTCAGTAAAGGACAGAATGGTATGGACCTAATAGAAGCAGAAGATATTAAGAAGAGGGGGCAAGAAAACACAGAAGAACTGTACAAAAAAGATCTTCATGACCCAGATAATCATAATGATGTGATCACTCACCTAGAGCCAGACGTACTTGAATGCAAAGTCAAGTGGGCCTTAGGAAGCTTCACTACCAACAAAGCTAGTGGAGGTGATGGAATTCCAGTTGAGCTATTTCAAATCCTAAAAGATGATGCTGTGAAAGTGCTGCACTCAATATGCCAGCAAATTAACTCAGCAGTGTGGCCACATGACTGGAAAAGGTCAGTTTTCATTCCAATCCCAAAGAAAGGCAATGCCAAAGAATGCTCAAACTACCACACAATTGCACTCATCTCACACGCTAGCAAAGTAATGCTCAAAATTCTCCAAGCCAGGCTTCAGCAATATGTGAACCATGAACTTCCAGATGTTCAAGCTTGTTTTAGAAAAAGTTTTAGAAAAGTCAGAGGAACCAGAGATCAAATTGCCAACATCTGCTGGATCATTGAAAAAGCAAGAGAGTTCCAGAAAAACATCTATTTCTGCTTTATTGACTGTGCCAAAGCCTTTGACTGTGTGGATCACAATAAACTGTGGAAATTTCTGAAAGATGGGAATACCAGACCACCTGACCTGACTCTTGAGAAACCTGTATGCAGGTCAGGAAGCAACAGTTAGAACTGGACATGGAACAACAGACTGGTTCCAAATAGGAAAAAGAGTACGTCAAGGTTGTATATTGTCACCTAGCTTATTTAACTTCTATGCAGAGTACATCATGAGAAATGCTGGGCTGGATGAAGCACAAGCTGGAATCAAGATTGCTGGGAGAAATATCAATAACCTCAGATATGCAGATGACACCATCCTTATGGCAGAAAGTGAAGAAGAACTAAAAAGCCTTTCGATGAAAGTGAAAGAGGAGAGTGAAAGAGTTGGCTTAAAGCTCAACATTCAGAAAACGAAGATCATGGCATCTGGTCCCATCACTTCATGGGAAATAGATGGGGAAACAAAGGAAACAGTGTCAGACTTTATTTTTTGGGGCTCCAAACTCACTGCTGATGGTAACTGCAACCATAAAATTAAAAGACACTTGCTCCTTGGAAGAAAAGCTATGACCAATGTAGACAGCATATTAAAAAGTAGAGACATTACTTTATCAACAAAGGTCGATCTAGTCAAAGGTGTGGTTTTTCCAGTAGTATGTATGGATGTGAGAGTTGGACTATAAAGAAATCTGAGCACCAAAGGATTGATGCTTTTGAACTGTGGTGTTGGAGAAGACTGTTGAGAGTCCCTTGGACTGCAAGGAGATCCAACTAGTCAAGCTTAAAGGAAATCATTCCTGAATATTCATTGGAAGGACTGATGCTGAAGCTGAAACTCCAGTACTTTGGCCACCTGATGCAAAGAACCGACTCATTGGAAAAGACCCTGATACTGGGAAAGATTGAAGGTGGGAGGAGCAGGGGACAGCAGAGGATGAGATGGTGGGATGGCATCACCGGTGCAATGGACATGAGTTTGAGTATGCTCTTGGAGTTGGTGATGGACAGGGAAGCCTGGCATGCTGCAGTCCATGGGGTGGCAAAGAGTCAGACATGACAGAGTGACTGAACTGAACTGATCAGGAGCTGGGGCTTGATCTCAGAATTACCTTGCCTGGATTTTTAGAGGAGAAAATGAGGAACATAACAAATTAGTCACAGAAGGGGGACTCTTACTCTTCAATATTCTAACTGAGAAGAAGCGACAGGACCTCCCTGGCAGAACTGGAGTGAGAACTGGAGATGAGGTGGCTGATGTTTCCAGCTGTATGACTGGCCTTCGCTGACCCCCGGTGCTCTGTCTCTATGACTGACCTGGGGCCACAGCAGCCTGTTTTCTTGAATGAGCAGAGTGATTGCAAATAGGTGGTTCAGACAGTAAAAATCTGCTTGCAATTCAGGAGAGGAGGGTTCAATCCTCGGGCTGGGAAGATCCCTTGGAGAAGGAAGTGGCAACCCACTATGCTATTCTTGCCTGAGAAGCCCATGGACAGAGGAGCCTGGTGGGCTACAGTTCAAGGGGTCGCAAAGAGTCAGACACAACTAAATACCTAACACTTTCACACTCACTGAACTCTGCAAATGCTGTGATTATTCATATAAACAAGAGCAGACTAAAAGTTATTCCTATGATTCTTCTCAGAACCTGAAGTCATGTCAAGGGAGAGGGATACCATTCCACCCCCAGAGTTATGAACACATAAAAGAATCTGCCTGCAATGCAGGAGACTCCAGTTCCATCCCTGGGTTGGGAAGATCCCCTGGAGAAAGAAATAGCAACCCACTCCAGTATTCTTGCCTGGAGAAGCCCATGGACAGAGGAGCCTGGCTGAGTACAGTCCATGGGGTCACAAAGAGTTGGACACACCTGAGTGACTAACACACACACACAGTGTGATGTCATCAACCTGTTTCGCCCCTGCAGAGGAAAGCTCCAGGGACCACTGTTCACACAAATGACTGAATTCATACAGCAATGCCCAGAGTTTACTGTTCATCTCCCACATCCCCTGACCTGGAGTACACTTCTTTTCCTGGCAGGATCTGGTTTGCTCATTTCCGGGAGTTGTAAGGTGAGAACCATCCAAGTCCTGGCAGATGGCAGGAAAGTCAAGAGAGTCTCTGTCAGTTCACTTTTACATGATAGAATTTCAGAGGAAAAAAAAAATCAAATTAAAACATTCATCCAATTAGTAAAATATATGGGTAGAAATGAACCATTTTTGGATTTTTCTGACTTCCGTGATCCCTTTGGAATTCAATTCATCAACTTTGCCAATGTCAAATCTACCAACTCAGACCCCTGTGCCTAAGTTAATGATATTTCAACCGGAGAATTCGGGAGAATTGTGAAATTCATAAAAGATATATTTGAAACTCTTCATAATTATGCCAAGTATATCTAGATGTATCCGAACCACCTATATTTGAGGATGAGAAAATGTCATCTTTAACAGATAAGTTAATTAGTCCAGTAGCCTGAGCATTGGCCAGGGAGCCAGAAAGTTGAGCCCTATTTCTCGTCCCGAAGTCTTCAGTTACTGAACTGTGACCATAGCCTTCTCCCCTTCCCAGGCCTGCATCAGTGACTCAGTAACCAGGGTACGCCTTCCAAGAAAACACCTATTGAAGAATTATAGGTATTACATGGTTATCCCCTGAAGGTAAGGCATGCTGCTTCTAGGCTGATGGATTCTTTAGGTGACAAAGACAGGAGTCTCTCCTGACAGTGACAAAGGGCAGATCTTAAAGCCTCCATCCAAGGCCTGGTCCCCTTCCAAGTGCTGGGCCCAAGGATTTATCCAGACAAAAGGCTCCCCTCCACCACAGACATTTCAGTGGCCCTATGAATGAACTGTAGGCGGTGGAGATATCAAAGCACATCTCCCTACAGGAAGCTTTTAATTATGACCTTTATTAAGCTTCTGTGCAATATTGTATTTCCCTACCTTCAAATTTTTTATCAGACCCACTTTAAGAATTAAAACCCTTTCAGAGCGGCTATTGTGGGACTCCATTTTAATTTTCAGTTTTGCCTCTTTTCTTTATAAGGAATGCTGCGGAGAATCAGATACTAGGCTTAAAACTTGTAAATTATTATTGAAATTTAAGGCGGTGTGCTTTTGAGCTTGTATATCACTGCTTTATTATTTATTTAGAGGTATTGAAACATCTGTGTTAAAATTAAAAATGTAATATATAAATTCATCTTTCTTTGTTTATTCAGCATGTTTTATTGCACACCTGTTCTGAGACAGTCACTGCATTAATTTTCAGAAATACTAGAAAGAAATACATGCTTTTTATCAAAGCTTTTTTTTTTTTTTTTGCCTCACAGTCCCAAACTTTTCATAACCTCTTATATTTGAAAAGTGATATTCAACTCCAAAAAGTTTCCTCTTCTCTCTTTTCTGTTTTACATTTATCCTTAGCATTTCAGTTGACACCAGAGACTTCTGTGGTTAATATTCCTAATTAATATCTGTTAGCTGAGAATTACCGACCTCCTAAACCACCGTCTATAAAGTACATTTATAGGACTAATTTGTTTTTACTTTCATTTAGGTGCACTAATGCAAATTAAAGACATTAACTAATCAGGCTTGAGAATAATTTATAAAGAAAAAGAAAGGGGCATGTCTTTTCCAACATAAAGTATGTGGAATTGCTACAGAAATGGCCCAAGTGAGCCCTACTGGTTTATTCAATAAGGGTCCTCTCAAATTCCATCTGTGAACATTTGGTCAGTCCTTTTATGGAAAAAAGACATTTCTCCAGGTTCATATTAATTTTTGTGCACATCTGCGCATTCACCTAATCCCTACCCACATACCACTTCAATTAAAATTAACGGAAGTCAAATCCTTGAGTGGTTTTAATTGCAATATGTAGATTATAAATGGCACCCATCTTTAACCACACAAAAACGATTTCTTCCTTGGCCTCTCTCTCAGGAATAATATTGAGGCACAGGGTTAGTTATTGTGGAAGAATTTTCATTTATTGTGTTTCGGCTCCAAATGATACTGAGACCTTAGCAGTGGGCAAAAAGCCAATCAAAATTAATGCAAAAGTACAATTAAGGAGTATTTTAAAGAAATGCCTTTTGATTCCATTCAAGGGCAGACGGTGATATGCATTGCCAGAAAGAGGATAATGTTGGGCATGCTTTAATGAGGCAAGCATAATTATATGTCAGCTCTATAAATGATGCAGTAAATGGTTTTTTCTCTTAAGTAGGTTAAATATTGTCCTTACATCTGGATTAAAATAGTCACAGAATACTCTTCTCACAGATTCCTCAAAGATACACTTTAAAATGCACCACATCCTTTAAGCTAGCAGAGGAAGATTTAATATTCTCTCATTTCATTTACGGGCATACCCCCTGTCTGTATTTCAGCTTGCTAACTAAACATTTTCAGCTTTGCACTGATCTGTTGAATCTTCTTTACATGTGCAAATTAAAAAACAACAGGCAAGATCACTGCTAAGAGTTCTGCTTTTGCCTGTTTGTTTCGTTCGCAGCGAAAATTCCTTTCTATGTCGTCTACCTCTTCAGAGCAACAAGTAATTTACCCTCGGTCAATTACGAGCAGAATCACCACTACCCACTATCAGCACTTTAATCTTCAAGAAGTAATTACAGAGTCTCAAATAAGGAGCTAAGGTAAATAGAATTGGCCATTGAAACAGAAAATATTAAGAAAGAAAAAGTCAAAGATGACACCCAGAAATGTCAACGAGGTTCATCACACTTAATTTGAAAAGGCGACTATAACTTTAAGAAAGCGGCAGGACTGGAGTCAGAGCGTAGGTTTTTATTTTACTACTTTATAGCCTGCTCCACAACTACTTGGACAAATACAAAACAAGAATTACAGTGCACCGTAAGTTATTTTAATATCCTGTAGTCGTGCATACTTCCAATGAAATCCCAGGACTATTATTACGGTTCTCTGTTTGTGTGAAAATGTCAAGTTGTTTCGAGTGACTACATACTCTAAATTATATATAACTGTTACTTTATAGCTAATAGGCACTAAAATTACTTTAAAACAGAAATGTAAAGTTATATTTTCATCCTTTTTGACAGATAATAAAGCTTATTTATGAGATACAATTTTTCAAGCATTAAAACATCTCATGTTTACAAAAACATTAAAAAATATTATTACTTGGTATTTAAAGGAATAAAAAAAAAGCAAAACCATTATGAAAATATTTGTCCTGCTCGGTGACTTCTCTCTTCTGTCAAACTGTCATGAGTACATTTATGAACCTTACTGGCTTAGATACTTTTAAAATTAAAAAGATTTGCAAGTTCAAATAGAGGCCAGTGATTTAAGGTCTGTCTCCTTCCATCATCTGTTGGCACAAAATCCCTCCTTACGTATTTCCGATGAAATGTTGACATGGAATAGAGTGGGCCGGTGTGTTTTCATCTGGATCCCGACAAGACACGTTCCTTACTCGTCCTATGGCTGTGTCACAGGTTAGAGTTAAATGACATTTGGTTTTGCTCACAAACAAGTTTCTCGTGTCTTCTCCAGTGGGATTAGGTTGCTTGATAAGATCTGAGGCTTCTGCTGCCTCCAGTCCATCCATCCACGGGGCTGGTGGGACGTGCTGGGGAGGCCAGGGACGAGCAGGTGACACAGAGTGCCTATTCATCCCCTTAAGACTGTTGATTCTATTGAGGAGGAAGCAGAGAAAGCCAAAATCCCTCCCAAAGTCTCATAGCGCCTCATGGTGAGTTTTCCCCTCTGTGCCTTGGTAATGTTGTGTCTGACTCTCTGCAATCCCATGGACTGTAGCCCGCCAGGCTCCTCTGTCCATGGAATCTTCCAGACAAGAATACTGGAGTAGAGAGCCATTCTCTTCTCGAGGGAATTTTTCTGATTCTAGGACTAAACCCAGCTCTCCTGCATCGTAAGCAGAGTCTTTATCATCTGAGCCACCGCGGAAGCCTGTGCGCAGCCGTAAACAGTGAAGAAAACCGACAAAGCAGAGCATTCAACCTCCAGAGACAGGGCCCGCCTGAAGCAGTGAAGGGTGCTCCACCCGAAGGCTGACATGGACCTGCTCTGAGCTAGAGTCAGGACGACCTTTCTTCAACACATCAGCCTGGATGCAGCAGACCACAGAGAGGGGCCTCTCCTTTCCGGCCCAGCAGCCACAGCTCAGCACCATTGCCCCGTCAGCATATCACGGGCGCGCCTGAGCCTCCCACCCGGCTCCTGGGGAACGCAGGAAACATCGTGCTCTGTGTGGGCAATGGCTTCCTGGCCCCGCTTGAGGAGTCAGGCCCTCTGGATCTCTTAGCAAAGAAGAGTCTGGAGACCCCTCCTCTTTGGGGCCTCCATTCTTGGTAAGGCCGCAAAGAAGAATCTGAGGTCTTACCAGTTGCAAAAAAAAGTCTATTGAAGATAAGGAAAGAAATAACAGAAAGAACACCTCAAGAGAGAGGCTAGGGGAAGCAATGGTCCCAGAAGATTGGGTTATAGAGTTTTTAAGGCAAGGTCATTTGCATAATCATGGATGGTCAGTTGATTGACAGTCTTGAACGATAGCTGCAGGTTATATAACAAGATGCTCTACTGCATGTATCCATCCCACAATTCAGTCTGTTATAATTTCCAGTGGGCTTCCCTGGTGGCAGTGAATCTACCTGCAATACAGGAGACACAGGTTCCATCCCTGGGTCAGGAAGATCCCCTGGAGAAGGGAATGGCAAACCACTCCAGTATTGGTGCCTGGAGAATTCCATGGACAGAGGAGCCTGGTGGGTTACAATCATGGGGATCAAAAGAGTTGGATATGACTTAGCAACTAACAACAAATAATTTCCAGTAGTCATGTATGGATGTGAGAGTTGGACCATAAAGAAGGCTGAGTACCAGAATTGATGCTTTCAAATTGTGGTGCTGGAGAAGATTCTTTGAGAGTCTCTTGGACAGCAAGGAGATCAAACCAGTCAATCTGAAAGGAAGTCAACCTTGAATGTTCATTGGAAGGACTGATGCTGAAGCTGAAGCTCCAATACTTTGGCCACTTGATGCAAAGAGCTGACTCTGGAAAAGACCCTGATGCTGGGAAGTTTGAGGGGCAGGAGGAGAAGGGGATGACAGAGAATGAGATGGTTGGATGGCATGACCAACTCAGTGGACATGAGTTTGAGCAAACATGGGAAATAGTGGAGGCCAGAGGAGCCTGGTGGGCTACAGGCCATAGTCTCACAAAGAGTCGGACATGACTCACCGATTGAACAACAACAATTCATGGAATATTTATGAGCGGTGAATGAGTCCAGTGGGCACCAAAGGTTACTTTAGTGCAGGATAGTGTGAGGTGTGCACATGTGCCAGAGTAGGGGAAGCCCACCAGTCAGCCAGTGCCAGGGTGGGCGTGGGCTGTTTCCGGTTCCCTGACTGTTTTGGAGCAGAGATGGGGAGTATTTGGGGTGGGGCTGGTGAACAGCTGGGTGGGATTAGGTGGTCATTGGACATTTATCTGAAGGAGACTCCTCTCCTTGCTCTCAGCCAACTTCCTGCCTAACAGATCTACAAGCACCCTGACAGAGAGTCCAAAGCCAAATTCAAGGGGGAAAAACACAACAGAAAAGGATTCAAGAAAAATAAGCCTTCCAGAGGGGCCTGCAGGAAGATGACTTCAAATGCAGCTGGGTGGACCCAGGGCTTTGGGCTGCCACTCCCCACACCCTTCCCTGCAGTGCCTAGATTTCCTTTAGAGCCACTGCCTCCCTCCCCCCAGAGGACAGTCACCCTCCTTCCCAGAAACCTGTGAGCAGGGGCTCTGGACTTTTCTCCTGAGGACAGTGGTCTCTGCATCACGTCCTGCTGGGAGGCCCTGCTGGGAGAACACCCCAGACTCCTCATTTCTAGGTTTCTGAGGAAACCGGTTTATCCTCCAGCCTTCCCATCAGATCCCTGGGGCCCCCAGGTCCTGCCAAGAAATTCGCTTTTTGCCTTTGGGCGCCAGAGCTGCTTTTTCTCACTTTCAACTAGAGAAGCCATGCTCTCTGTGGCTGCCTGGGCACCTCTTCTCCGCTGTAAGCTTCCTGGTAAGCGGGCAGCTGGGCATCCTCTGTGTCTGAACTTCATGCAGGGACAGAGACCTCCTGCTTCTCCTGGTTCTGCTACCTACAGCCTGACCCGTGTCCTCTGCAGAGCCTGTGTCTCAAGGCAACTTGAAGTCGCACCAAGTCCCCAAAACCCCTTCCCAACAGCTGCTGGGAGCCTCACCAGGCCCACAGCCACACAGTCCATTTCAGGTTCCAGGCCCCTTTTCTGCTACTTCTGCCTATACGCCCTTTACTAGCAGGACATGGGCTTCCTGTGCCTGGCAGGTCTATGCGTGCGTACGTGCTAAGTCGCTTGAGTTGCATCCAACTCTTTGTGATCCCATGGACTATAGCCTGCCAGGCTCCTCTGTCCATGGGTTTCTCCAGGCAAGAATACAGGAGTGGGTTGCTATGCCTTCCTCCAAGGGATCTTCCCAACCCAGGAATCGAACCCACATCTCCTGTGGCTCCTGTATTGCAGGTGGATTCTTTTACTGCTGAGCCACCAGGGAAGCCCCTGGCAGGTCTATATTCTCCTGTAGTGGCCCCTCCACCCAGGCTCCTCCCATGACTTTGCCACCAGGAAGACATTCCCATGGCTTCCCTTTCTGACCCGCCTCCTTCAGAGGACCTGCGCCTTCCTTTCCAAGGAAGGAGAGTAAAGCCCCTGGGGATCAGAGCCCAGGACACCATCTGATCAGCAGAAGGCTCTGGCCCAGGGAGGCCTCCCACCCCACACACCACCCACGGCCACCAGCCACCAGCTCAGCTTCTCAGCCCAGGGCAGCAGTGGGACTGGGCTTTGACACCGTGGTCTCTACAGGAGGCCCAGCAGGAGCCCAGCGAGTAGCTAAATCAGGACAAAATGTTTAGCTATGTTTTAAAGACTAATCTCTGATCACACCCCACCGACTCTGTTCCTCCTCCCAAGCCTTCATTAACTATTAATCCAGCTCACAGGCAGGCAAAGGGAAACCCCTCTTTTCTGTATAAAAGGAGGGGGGAAATTCATAGCATTGCAGAGTTTTGAAACAAAAAATGTTAGGAAGACTCAAAAATTGTCAAATCTATTTAGAAGTTCACCTGGAACATGGATGTACAGGTATGCATGTTCACCTGCCCACAAGCACAGCTGTGGGTCCTTGTAATACTCGTGAACAAAAACATTCACAACCGTTGCTAAGGAATCCTTTGATTTGGTTTTGATTTGGTTTAATATTGGGTGAACTTGAGAATGCAGAGATTTACCTGTTGAGTTTACAAGGGATTATGTTCAACCTGTAACAGCTGATGTGACAATTTCCTGCTCCAGTATTTAATGAAAGAAAACATGATTTTCTCAGGAGTCAATGTAACATATCTCATTATTTATTGACTAGATCCATGAGGCACTAATGAGTAGATGCCATTAGCCAAGGTCAAATGTGGTACAATGCAACCAGGTGTCTTCAGAATTTAGGTAAATGAAGGTGTTAATCCAAGTCATAAGGTACGGATGACATTCAAATAAAGGGCTGTTAAGTACACCCACTTCATATAAGAACCAAGTGGAGCAGAAGTCCTTGTGTTGCCCAGGTCTCAGAATCTTCAGAGGCAAAGGCTGCCTCTCTCCTGACCCTTGACGCCTGGAGGGTTGATCTCCAGTCAGTTTCCCCATCAGCTAGAAGAGATTGTGTTTTGAGAACAGAATTCCCTTTTCCTACGGGATCTAATCCTTGGGGTTGTTGTTGTTCGGTTGCTAGGTCGTGTCCGACTCATTGCGACCCCATGGACTGCAGCACACCAGGCTCTTCTGTTCTCTGCCACCTCCCAGAGCTTGCTCAAATCAATGTGCTTTGAGTCAGTGATGCTATCTAACCATCCATCCTCCTCCTGCCCTCAATCTTTCCCAGTATCATGATCTTTTCCAATGAGCTGATTCTTTTCATCACACGGCCAAAGTATTAGAGCTTTAGCATCAGTCCATGGGGTGTCCAGGTCTAATCCCTTCCCCACCAGCACAGGGATGCCCCCAGCAGGCCCAGGCCATCAGAGCACCATGTCCCCCAGCATTATAACTGGTCCTGTGATTAGCTGTGGTACCCAAGCCAGGCTGATTGGAGCTCTCTCCAAGATGTTAGCTCTCCTCTCTCTGAAGCTACCAGTCTTTGATGTGAGTGGCCATATTTTCTATTAAACTGGAGCAGGGGGAATCATGCCAAGTAGAAGAAAACCCACAGATGAAAAAGGCAAAGATCTCCAGTGACATAGGCTCAACTCAGATCCAGCCAAATTCCTTGACCAATCCTGTTGAATTCCTACTATCCTGTAAGGATTACTACATAGGATTCGGTCACTTGCAATTGAAAGGATCCTGGCCGAATGCTGTCCTTTCGGACAGAGAGGTTACAGCTGTAACCGTTCTCTCTCCAGCTTCTTTCACAATTCCATAAAAGTCAGTGACCCAATAATTAACACACCTGCTTTTTTAAGTCACCAGCTCGATTAATGGCAATAACCATCAAGAAACCCAAGTATACTGCTTTCTTAAGCAAGTAGGGGAAGAGCTTAACTGTAAATTACAAAGGGTGTTGGATTTTATGACAGCTTATCAAATTTATGTTCTTAAAAAGCTGAAATGTAAAGTAAATTAAATCTTAACAGAACAAGGGGTATGTTATGAGGCTAGCATTTGCCCTTTGGTGTTGGGGACACAATTGAACCAGAGGCTCCAAATTTGGGGACTTGGCAGGATGTTGATGGGAGAACTTGCCCCCAGGTCTTGAAGCACATTGTTTTCCCAAAACTATGCCCCGAGGTGTACGGAGAGCAGCAAAGAGGTGACTTGAGCCGGGGAAAAGGGCAGAGGCCACCCCAGACTGAAGACAGAAGGCCATGTGTTATAGTTTATCTGTGGGTGTCATAGACAAGACATCGCAGAGAAGGAAAGATATAGGCGAAGGGAAGGCAAGAAGAATCAGATGAAAATGACAGATCAGAAGGTTTATCCTGAACCTACCCCGGACAGACAGAGATTCCCCCAGGGCTGCTGGCTACTCCATGTCCACAAGTCAAAAGTGGATGGAGAAGTGGGTGGCTGCCCACCGATGTTTGATTCAACAACTAACTCAAAAGCAGGAAACCACTGGCCGAGGCTGCAGAAGCGAATGGCACCTTATTGATCGAAGTGCTGGGCAAGAGACTGGAACCAGGCAAGAGCTTTACAAGGAAACTCGTGTAAGTGACTAAATCATTTGTGCTGAGGCTGTTAAAGGTCTCTGCGAGGTTCGCTTCTCCTCTGTGGAACCGATTTTCCCTTCTGAGAAAATTAAAGTGGGGAACCTCGGAGAGGCCGATCAGAAGGTTTGAGGGGAGTTACACGTGTGTGACACATGTTAGGACATGGCTGTGCACCAGCTGCCACCCTCGGACCTGGGAGTTAGGGTCTGGAGAAGGAGAACCGTGTGTATACGTGACTGAGCGGGACAAGTACCCATGTGGCTTTCAACGGATGTCTTTTGAGTACGCATTATTTTAGAAGAAATATATATGCTTCAGGGGTTTGAAGAAATTGTGAGAACAGCATTTAACTTTTCTTTTTTAATTTTTTTTAACTGAAGCATATTTGATTTATAATGCTGTGTTAATTTCTGCTGTACAGCAAAGTGACTCAATTATACATGTATATAATTCTTTTTAATATTCTTTTCCATTACGGTTTATCCCAAAATATTGAATATAGTTCCTGTGCTATATAGTAAGACCTTGCATTGTTTATTTTTAACTTTTCTTAATAAACTGTCCCTACTTCTATAAAAATAGGAGCACAGTTACATGCCCACCTACACACACACACGTATGCGTTCACACACATACATTGTGTGTATGCGTGCACGTGCTGTGAAAATGCTGCTCTCACAACCTCTTCAAACCCCTGAAGGATAAATATTTCTTCCAAAATAACACATAGTCAACAGACCTCTGCGGAAAACAACGTGTGTACCTGTCCCCTCTCAGTCTCATGCACACACTGTTCTCCTTACTCACACACATGCATGCATATACACACGCACACACATACGTGTACACAGCATGCATACACAGACACAGGCACACCTTCTGTTTGCACTGAGCTGCTTCCACGTTCGCCTTCAGCTTCCTTCCTTCTGGTTGGACGACCCCAGGGGCTTTCTCCTGGCTTCAGACCCCAGGGCCCGATGGCAGCTCAGTGCTGCTGGGGCCCTGCACCTGCTGCCCTGAGTCCGTCCCCCCGTCCCCCCCTGCATCCCACGATGCTCTGGTCTAAACGCGGTACCAAGTCAGGGCCTGATGGGCGCCCTGCAGCAGCCTGGGGACAAGCAATCCCGCTTCCTCTCCCCAGGTGTGTGGACAGCTGGCGACAGGTGCTCAGATTCCAGACACACAGCCCATTTAAAGTGTGGACAGCCGCTGCAGTGGCCGGGGGTTGACACCTCTGACCTCACACTCCTTGATGGAGACCCTAGATGGAGCAGAATCCTGCCCCTGAATGCAGAGAAGGCCCAGGTTTTCTGCTCTGGGTCCTCATGTCTGCTCCCGACCTCCCTGAAAACGGAGCATCACTCAGTCCTTCCTGCACGCACCCCCAAGTCCAAGTGTGTACTCGCCGATGTTACTGAACACACGTGTCCCTGGAGGCAATGACACGCAGCCCACATCACGCCCATGGTCACTCCCTCGGCCACGACTCACCCCTGGAAGAACCTGCCTGGTGGGCCTGGAGACCCAACCCTCTGACTTTTCTTCCAGACCTGTCACCTCTTCACATACCCACACCACTGGCACAGCTTTCCTCTGCAGTTGACTTTTTTTGTTAGACGATGCATTCTGAGATTTCAGTAAAAGTCCCCAAACGGATGGGCAGGACTTCGGGTGGCTGATAAGAGAGATGACGATAGTCTTAAAGGAGTCTCTTTCATCCAAGTTATTTCTAAAAATATCCTTGTAAAACACATCCATGCCTTTGGCCAGACCAGCCACAATTCCTTACAAATTTCTTGGAAACCAAAATGCACACAATTAAGTGGTAAACCCTATCTGAGGTTTAGGTGTGGGGCTGGCAAGCAGACACAGTGGCCTCATAGCTGACTGCAACTGCAGCCTGCTGCCGTGCGGAAATCCCTGCAGGGCTCCCTCTGCGCGGCCCAGACAATAGGCACACGGGCCCGGGCTGGCAACCTCCGTCGGACCTCAGTACCCTTCTGGCACTGGGTGGGCCTGGGGTCTTCCACTCCCTTCATCTGGTGCAGATATGTCAGCCCAGATGGAAGCTAAACAAAGACAGATTCCTGATGAAATGAAAAATGGTGTCAGCACTCACACAGAGCTTAAATTCAGGCTTCTCAGGAAATGTTAAAGATGGATGAATAAAGGTATTCCCAGTAAATCTCGGGCACTTCATCAATCATATGGAACGCTTTTAGAATGAACTTACAAATATCTTAAGATGAGAGGATAAAAACTGGACTAGTTTGAAACATCATTTTTGAAACTTTAAAAGCTCATCACATTAGCCAAAAATACAACCCTCTGCCAGACAGCCTTCGGTGGGTAGAATTGAGGGCAAGTGCTGCTTCTTCTTACTTTTCTGTATTTCGAGAATTTTCTGTGAGATGCCTGAATTTTCCTTGTAAGCAGGGGAAAAAAACGAAAATTAATTGCAAAGCTTCCTTAAATTATAAAACGCTAATGATGCTAAGACTCACACAACTTGGAAGAAAACTTAGCAATACTTAGGTGATGCTATGGGCTTCCCAGGAGGCACTAGTGGTCAAGACCCCGCCTGCCCATTCAGGACACACAGGAGACAGGGCTTCAATCCCCGGGTCAGGAAGGTCCCCTGGAGGAGGGCATGGCCACCCACTCCAGTACTCTTGCCTTGAGAATCCCATGGACAGAGGAGCCTGGCAGGCTACGCCTCACAGGGCCACAGAGTTGGACACGACTGAAGCGACTCAGCACACGCACAGGTGGCAATATCCCCCAGGATATGGATTTCCAGGGTAAAAATTGTTTTACATGCATACAAGTGGGTAAAGTTTCGGGGAAGTCTGCTTCTTTCTAAACGTTACAACTGCCATAGAGAAGCAATAGCAAGCTCGCTAGAAAGTGTGCTTCTTGTGTCATCTTAGTGTGCGATTACTCCACACTTAAAACACTGACTGCAGTCACTGAGGGTAGCATTTCAAATGCATTCAACTCACACCTTGTCCTTGTGAGAAGGTAGTTATTTGTCTCTGTCCTCTGAGGAAGCGCGTGATGAGGAAAACCCAAGGTGTAATAAAGAGGGACGGTGAACCCAGCTTCATCTCATCAATTAAATAGACCGGATACCAGATATCCTGTTTGATACAGAAATAAAAAAGAATATGTAACTCAAAATGCATGCTATCTGGTACACAACTGTGCCTTACGATGGCAGGCTCTCATGGGAAAGGTGACCAAGTGTTTCAGCAGTGGGAAACACGTCTTTTCTCAGCCCTGGAGGTCTGCTGCGGGGAGAACGCCGCTGAGACATGATGGCCACCCTTCTGGTTAATGAGTCTCAGCTGAAATACTGTTTCAGGTCCCAGACGAGGTCCTGGTGACATGGCTGGCAACACTCGTTCTATTCAGTGGCTTCAGTAATTCTCATACAATTCATGGGTAAGTCAATAGACCCCATGAAGACGTCCAGTCTAGGGAGTTCATCGTGACCACCTCAGTTTGCTCCAGTGGGGTTTGTTATTGTTCCCACAGAGTAGTAATGCCAGAAATGAAATGAACGAACCACATGATTATGCCAATTTCCCAGCCAGAAGAAAATAGTTCAGGTACTACAGCTGCTGCTGAGACTCCTAGACAGTCATGTCTCAGACATGGGTCTCCGGGGTCAGCAGATAAGGCCGCGTCCCTCTAGAACCCCATCACCTGGGCCCCTGGGCACCCTACTGGCTCCTGCTGCTCCCTGGGACCCCACGTTCAGGAGGAGTCAGTTCCTGAGGATATCAGAACCTGAGTCCTGAGGAGCTGGGGGCACAGGTGGAGGCCAGGGAGACTGGGAAGTAGAAATGACAGAGAAGGAGGCACCCAGGTGGTCTGACCACACTTTGAGATGAAGAGTCTATAAGCCACTGGGTTCTTGAGAAAGCCTGGTGTTTATGGAAGAATTATTGGGATTTTTCCCTTTTTTGTTTGTTTATTTCTCCTTTAAATCTTTCATTGAAAAATAATCTAGGGAACCCATGGGTCGAATATGTCACATGCCCTTTTCTGTAGATTGGTAGGAATTTGCCTCAAAGAGGCAGAATTGAAACTCACTCATTTTAAACCTATATACTCCTTACAAAGGATAGTCAAGTACCAACACCTAAGATCATTAGTATTGAGTAACTCTTAATTGTGTGATGACACCTGATAATGGACAGTTAACACTTTGCTGGAATCCCGTTAATCTGTGGTGATAGAAGCTATCTGTGGCCTGAGCCTGAGCAGGACAAGCTTACTGGCCAAGCAGAAGCAACTGTGTGAGACCATTTGCCTTGCCTGCAATTCACACTTGTCACCACCACAGCCAGCCACACTGGACATCCAGGCAAGGACTTCTCTTAAGGTCACCTCATTAGTCAAAAGGCTGCTGGAGCTTCCAGAGGAAAGGAACATAGAAGATGCTGCAAATTCCTGGAAGAGCCAGGGGAGTAAGCTATTTATTTGCAAATAAAAACTTTTTCAGTTCAGCAACAAACTGGAAGCAGCTGCTGCTACTGCTGCTAAATCGCTTCAGTCGTGTCCGACTCTGTGCAACCCTTTAGACGGCAGCCCACCAGGCTCCCCCATCCCTGGGATTCTCCAGGCAAGAACACTGGAGTGGGTTGCCATCTCCTTCTCCAATGCATGAAAGTGAAAAGTCAAAACTGAAAGCAGAGGAGAACCATTTAAAATAGCTCAGTCACACAAAGTCATTCAAAAGGGAAGAGAGGGCCAGACCACAGGGCACAGAAGCTGAACCCCAGCAAATGGGTACCACTGCTCAAATTAAGGATTTCTAGCACGAAAGACTAGACACGTTCCATCTCTAGAAGTTAAATTTATGTGGCACAATTTTGCAAAATTGAAATAAAATCACGGGCCATGCTCCCTGAGACACGAGCTTCCTGATGACAAGCAGGGTGCCTGTAGGAGGCTTAAGGGAAGGGAAGGGGAGGCAAGTCCATCACTCTCTCCGTGGAAAATGCCAGAAGCAGAGGGGAACCCACTCCACGTCAACCAAAGAGCAAGTCATGGGAGACCAATTTGATTGCACTTCCCTGATAGAATTTCAAGAACCGCCAATGCTGAGTGCAATACACATCTTCCAGTAAAAGTTTAACAAAGCATTTGACAATAAGATCTATTAGACTGCAGAACAGACTTCCAGAAGAAGTTGTGGGAGTGATCTCTCTAGGGAACTTTCAAATAAAACCAGACAAGCCATTCGAGGATGCATGTTGCAGAGGACAATTTTCTTTTTAATTTTCTGGCTGTGTTGGATCTTCATTGCCGCATGGCGGATTTTTCTAGTTGCGGAGAGCAGCGGCCACTCTCTAGTTGCCGCGTGTGGGTTTCTCGTTGCAGCGGCTTCTCTTGGAGCGGGGCACGGGCTCTAGGCATGTGGGCTCAGTAGTTGTGGCTCTTGGGCTTAGTTGCTCTGAGGCATGCGGAATCCACCGGATCGGGGATCAGACCCGTGTTCCCTGCAATGGCAGGCCGATTCTTAACCCCCTGGACCACCAGAGAGGTCTGGCAGTTGTTTTTCACCTAGTTCCTTAATTTAACTGGACCACTTAACATTTTGGGGGTGAAAATATGATAACCAGTCCTCTTACTAAAAGAAAGTGTGATCAGAAATATGGGTTTGTTGAATACTTTTCAGCTCTTATCCCTTGCTTAAACATAGGAAAGTGGGCTCTTCTCAGATGGCCCCGCTTCCCTGAGATAATGAGAGTCAGGGACCACCAGCCATGCACACAGAAGGCAGAGAGAGATCTCACCAACACCAGCCAAGGCCCAGGCCTCTCCACCAGCTACCAAGCGATTTGGCCATGAGACCGCACGCTCCACGCCTTCCACCTGCTGCTTCACGGCCAACCCAACAGGAACATTAGCATTTCCGGGTGCTCTCCATATAAAAATAAATAAGAACTGTCACCATACCTTGACAATTCACACAACAGGCACACAATGTTGTCTGAAGCCCCACAAACACCCCTGTGTCCAGTACGATAAAACATATAACAATACATCATTTTCTATCATCCTTTCCTTTAACCAGCCATACAAATATTTAAAAGTCAGAGCACTCCAACACTGTGTTTGTCTAGGATATAAATACTAATTGCTTCCCTAGTTGCACCCTACTACTTTTGAGGAGGAAAAAATGATTTTTTTTTAAACCTTGCTACAAAATATATGCAGAATTTGTTTTCCAATGAGCGCCTAATAAGGCTACCTCTTAAGTCGAGATATGTAAAAAATTGCCCTTTTCACAGCTGATAAAATACAAATTAATCCTTAGAGGATTTAATATGTGCCTATTTATTACTTTCAAATCTGAATGTACCGTGGCAATTAATATGGCTTCCATTAGCCTGTGAGGAAATCAGTAACTTTGCCTTTGAAACTAGAAATAAATGCAATGTTGACCCTGTTTTAAATGCCTCCTACCTGTGTGTGTGCACGAGCCAGTGTTTGCTTTCAAATGTGCTACTCGAGGTGCGGTTTGATGCCCTTCAGAAGATCACGATTGCCACGACGCCTCTGTAGTTATAGCATTGCTTCCAGAATCAATTTGAGTTCCAAAAGCTTTAAATTGCAGTGTCTTCAGGGTATGAAATAATGTTGTTTGTACGCAACTGCAAGTTCAGTTTATTATGAGAAATGAAAACATTTTAAAAATTAAAGAAACATTTTTCTTTGTGTTCACAGTTCATTGTGTTAGTTTAACCCCCACACTTAACCTCCACAGTTCATTTTATAAACTCTCCTTTCGTTTGTTTTTGCATGCATGCAGACTTAACCCTTGATTATCCAGCTCTTTTTTCAAATACCAGTAAATGAAGTTTTTGAGAGGAAATGTGCATTTCTCCCATCTCCTGGAAGTGTGTAATTGGTGGGATACAGAATTATGCAATTACATTTGCAGAAATTTGAGTGTTCCTTACTTCTTAACCCACCTTTCTTAGAAAGCCACTCAGATCTATTTTTAGCCTTCGTTTATATAGCATACGTATTTCAATTTTCTCAATTGTATTCAAAGCATCTGAGGCCATAACAACTTAAAACATAAGCCAGATTGAAGTTGAAATCTGTGTCATAATTTCATCCAATCGCCTTTCTCTACCAGGCATTTTTCAAAATGAGCTCCACGATTTTTTTCCACCTTGGCCTCAAAATTTTAGTCTACAATTAAGAGTCATTTCATTTTCTTCTTTAAAAAGAAACCCTTCTAATCGTCACAGTGCTTATTCTTTAAGTATCTGGCAATCAGGCCGCTTGACTTACATTGTTTAAGGCTAGGATGTCTGTTTGATATTCTGCTTTTGTGTATTCATCAGCAAAAGTCTATAGAATTTCCTGTAATGGTCTTGGTTTATTTACAGTTTGGCAGTCGTATTTGTTTAGGCTAAAAGAACGCCTCTGCGGAGTTAAGGCAAGCAGCCCTCTTTGCTCTGAGAATTATGTCACCTCTTCTGTCCCATTTCAGCCCATGGAGCTCTTTGACAGACAGCATGAACAAATCTGCATAAGGAAAAGTAAGTGACAGCTGGGGTCAGACTCTCTCTGTTTAATGACACTGCCAGTTACACATTTTGAATTGTTTAAATATGACTCTACTGCTTCCACAATCATCGTTTCACTGGCTCCACTTTTCATACCCAACAGCCAGGAAACTGACACGTAATTACACACTTGCTGATGGTATCGCCGGTGCCGATAATTAAAACTGCCACCCGAGGATTGCGATTGCTAGTCTACAGCTGGGATGTTGTCAGGAGGCAGCAACTCCTGCAGCTTTTAACGCCGGCTCTGTACAGGTGGACCTCTGGTCCGGGCGCTGGAGAACCGGCCAGCCTCTGCACATCATTTGCAACGTCTCACACAAATGAAGAAAATCTATTAGCAATCCAATAAGTGGAATACAAACGCGATGACCCAAGGGTTAAACTGTCTGCTTGGACTCAGGAGTTGGATCTATTAGATATTGTTCTTTCTCCCTCTCCTCACTGCTGTATTTACCAAAAAGATCACCAAATGGTCTCCTACATCTGAGAACAGCCTCCAGTTTTCACCTGCGAGGTTGGAGCAGATGCGAAGACCATATAGCTGGGCTTGAATCTGTGGCTGGACCTGAATAAGGAAATAGGGGAGATTCTGGGGGGGGGCGCAAAAAGGGAGCTTCCCAGATGGCTCAATGGTAAAGAATCCACCTGCCAATGCAGGAGACATTGGTTCGATCTCTGTGTCAGGAAGATCTCCTGGAGAAAGAAAAGGCAACCCACTCTGGTATTCCTGCCTGGAGAATTCCATGGATAGAGGTGCCTGGCAGGCTACAGTCTATGGGGGTCACAAAACAGTTGGACATGACTTAGCGACTGAACAACAACTGGGAAAAAAACTTTAAGCCCTTACAAGTTATTAACTAAAAGTAGATTTAATATCTTGGGAGGCAATGAGACTGAGACAGAAAGAGACTGGGGCGGGGGGGTGGGTGGGGAACTTCAAACTTCCTGGGAACTTAAGGGTAATTCACACAGTTCTGTCCAAGAACATGGTCTTGCTGATGGCATAGCGTCTGGTGACTTCCGACATTCCAGTTCTTCCTCCACCCCTGCAAGGACACACAGAAGGGGAAGAAGTGTGAAGAGTGGCTAAAATAATCTAAATAGGGCAGGCAGGGTATGCAAAAGAGACAGGAGCCATCAGGAGAAGAGACGGGCTGCAGGTTTATGAATGCTAAACATTAAAATATTAGAAAAAAGTAACTGGAAAAGTTAAAGCTGCCACAGACAAGTGATAATCCAAATTTTAATAGGCCCCGACAGCATGACAGAGGCAGCTTTGCCTAGAATGAACTATATTTATTCAATTCAAAAAATGAGCAATTTATTCATTGTATTAAGCCCTAACCTTATCATCACATGGGTCTATGTGTCTTTCGTGGACTGCCTGCCTTTCAAAATAACCTCCCAGCACGGCTGCCCTGGGAAAAGAAGAGATGGCTCCCTGCTCCCTGAGCTGGACTCCAGAGGAAGAGTCACAAGGCAGAAGGAAACCAACTCGTGCAGTTTTCCTCCCACCCTCTGTACGCTGACCTGCCGCCCTGATTTGCTGGACTGAGAGGGCTCAAGGACTTAGGACACTCATGCGAACACCAGAAAGTCCCGGTCAACTGCCCACGCTACTCTGTAACATTAAAGAGAAAGTTGGATTGATTTTGTTCTTAACCTTTTCAAACTACTGCAGGAGCACCGCATCACGTATTTTGGGCTAAGGGAGCGAGAGCTGGACATCTTTATCCCAGACGTCACAGATGTGCTGGGCAGGGCTGTGAGCCGGACGTATTCTAAAAGCGCCCATTGTAATCTACTGTAATCTGAAGTATCTTAACATTAATTCCACAAAGATAAACTATGCAACGGAAAACAAAATTGCATGAGCTTTTGAAAAGATATTATTAAATCAAGATAATGTAGAATTCTCCTTTCTTTCTTTAACAATTTTATTTTTTATATATTTTGGCAGTGCTGGGTCTTCGTTGCTATGCAGGCTTTTTCTCTAGTTGTGGCGAGCGCTATGCATGGTGTGCAGGAGTCTCGTTTGGGGGCTCCTCTTGTTGCAGAGCTCAGGCTGTAGGACTCAGTAGTTGCAGCTCCCCAGCTTTAGAGCACAGGCTCAGTATTTGTTGCTCTGCAGCCTGCGGGATCTTCTCAGATCGGGGATCGAACCTGTGTCTCCTGCATTGGCAGGCAGACTCTTTACCACCAGGGAAGCCCAATCATGAACTTTTAAGAGGAAACACAGGTCTTCAGAGGGTTTTTGCTCTTTGGGCTGGATGGACAGCCAGGTTTCAGCTCATGCTTGGAGAGTATTTCTGGCTGCATTTGAGCAGAGCAATCCAATCCACTTTCCCCATTCCCTCTTCAGGTCACAGAGAAGGACATGCCCAGGGAAACCACACAACTTCCCTCCTAAGATCCAACCCTCCTCCCTGCATCTTCCCCTTTAGAGTCCAAAGCCTGCCAGGGATTTTCCAAAGGCAGCGAGCATGGCTGGGAGGCGAGCTCAGCCTTTCCCTGCTCTGAGGTCACCAGCCAGCCTGGCAGTTCTTATCTATAAACCATGATAATGTTGGCTTTCACAAAGCCTGCCATGAGGATTAATGCAGTCTAACGAATGTGAAGTTCATGGTCAAGCCTCTCAGCAACCGGGTGATCTACTGATGGCTTTGTGGTTTAAGAGAAAGAGTGATGAAACTATCTCCTACACAGCACTTCACAAATTTGTAATTTATATCGATCGTGATTGACTCGGAAAGCTCCTTAAGTTCTTACTAATGGGTGTTTTCTTAAAGTGCTTGCACTAGAAGAATCTCCCTGGTCAGTTCTCAGCTAACACTCAGGAAACAGGGCCACATACGTCACCCAGGACGTTTTCAAAATATTTCCATGCTGCTTACATTTTCACATGGATGTTTATTGCTATAATTATGATGTGTTGTCTTCCTAATACCCAAAATATATCAACGGCCCCAAAATTCAAAATAATCTTCATAATTATATGTTAATATTCACTAAATGAAAAGTAACTTTATTCTGCTTTTAAAATAAAGAGTAACTTTAACACCTATCATTGTTTAAACTTTTAATAAGAAAATGATAACCTATTTCAGCACAATAATTGTTGATAATGAGCAGACTCCAACATAAGCACACATTATACACAATGAATCTGCAACAGATGATTGCTAGCAAGCATCCAAAGAACTATTATAGAGTAAGATGAGGATTGTCTGAAACTGATCTGCCAATCTGCCCATCCAAGGTCTTTGATAAAATGATCACAATTAGTGGCCTGAAGGCATCAGGGGGTGAAAGAGACCAGAACTGCAGAAATAGCATTCAAAATCAGGTTTCCTTACAGAAATAGGTCATGCTGCCCTTACTGAGAAACGTGTGAATCCGGCCACTAGTTAGACATTATGAGAAGCAGCAATAAGTGAAATTGGTGACACCACCCTGGGATGTCACTGATAGGGCATTATCCTCACCTGTGGGCTTTCCTCATGGCTTAGTGGGTAAAGAATCTTCATGCAGTGAAGGAGACACAGGAGACCCGGGTCTGATCCCCAGGTCCAGAAGATCCCCTGGAGGAGGAAAATGGTAACCCACTCCAGTATTCTTACATAAAAGATCTCATGGACAGAGGACCCTGGCAGAGAGTAGCACATGACTGAGCGACCTGTGCACTTTTATAGGTGTCTTGCCGCATGGTTGGGCCAAACCAACTCTGCATCCGTGTGAGAGATGCGCTGGACAGCAGGCTGCCCCAGAAGACACCACACTCCATTGACAACTTGGAGTCAGCAGGGACATCCTGAGAACACTTACAGCAGGAGAAGAGATTTTCCATTTATGCAATAATTACCTGGTGAGCAGTGATACAGACCAGAGGAGGAGTGTGGATGCCCTCTCTGCTGGGGTGAACAAGAGGTCACATCTGAAGACTGATTTATATACACTGTTCACTCCTAGGAAACTGGGGACCTCTGTCTTGATTCCAGCTTGAAGAAAATAATAAAAATCATGAATATTATCAAGTCACAGAAGTATACCATTTGTGTTATGCAAAGAAATGGACAGCAGGGTCCTGTTTTCCCACACTAGGGGACAGTAAGCTCTTCATGTGCGTTTTCCAAATGATGGTTGAAATAAAAAAAAAAAAAAAAACCTTTCTTTGTGATATTAAAATGCCATTAAAAACCACTGTTTGCTTTTAAAAAGCTTACTGAAATGACCTAACAAAACAGAGGGATATATTCAGTATTTTAAATAGCTCAAGCTTATTGCTTTAGAACTAAAATTCCACATGTTATTAAAAAAAAAAAGTTAAAATTTCCCAATAAGACCAAACTGAAGGATAAACAGTTTATTTGTCAGAAATTTGAGTCTTTCCAAATACTTGATGCTTTTTTTGCATTATGAGAAAAAGAAATTAATGGCATATTTTAGGGGTCATATTTTAAAACCACGTGTAAATATAGAAACAGCACAACAAAATACTTTTCAGATCCAAAAACAACCAGATACTGGGTTTCGCCACTATTTTCCCCAAACTGGAGCGTTTAATCTTCTACAGGAACACCTCGGAGGCATTGTGGATTTGGTTCCACACCAGCACAATAAAGCAAATATTGCAACAAAGAGAGTCACACAAATTTTTTGGTTCCCCACTGCCATACTGTAGTCTATTAAGTGTGCAATAGCCTTTTGTCTAAAACAACAATGGACATACTTTCCTTTTAAAATAATGCTGTTAGGGAAAAGGCGCCAGTGGCCTTGTTCAATGCAGGATTGCTACAATCTTCAATTTGTAAAAGACACAATGTCTGCAAAGTGCAAAAAAGTGAAGCATTATACTATGAGGTACGGCTGCACTCGGGAGAGACACTAGCTCAGCGACCCAGCATCTAGAGAATCTGGGAGTCCTCAGCGAGAAAAAACTCACTTTCCTTCAACTGTCGGGTTCCACGCTCCACCTGATGAACAAACCTATCGTGGAAGCTCTTGCCATCACTACTCCATGTTACAAGTGTGCCAGTCACTCAGGCGTGTCTGACTCTTTGCAACCCTGTGGACTGTAGCTCTCCAGGCTCCTCTGTCCATGGGCTTCTCCACACAAGAATACTGGAGTGGGTTGCCATCCCTTCTCTAGAGGATCTTCCCAACCCAGGGATCGAACCCAGGTCTCCCACATTGCAGGTGGACTCTGCCAATTGAGCCACCAGAGAAGCCCATGTTACAAGTGAAGGTATTAATATGGCCTAATCCTAACCAGGAGCAATGAACAGCTCATTCCCAACAACTGAAATTGTAGGTTATGTGCATGCCTTCTCAGTTGCTAAGTCGTATCTGACTATTTGTGACACCATGGACCCCACAGACCCACCAGGCTTCTCTGTCCATGGGATTTCCCAGGCAAGAATACTAGAGTGGGTTGCCAGTTCCTTCTCTGAAGGATCTTGCCAACCCAGGGATCGAACCCAAGTCACCAGCATTAGCAGGTGGGTTCTTTACCACTGAGCCACTAGGTAAGTCCAAAATTGTAATTTAAGATTTTCTAATTCAGAATATAAAAGGCTGAGAGAAGAAACTGTCTAAAGAAACAGCCACCTACTGAAGGCTGAGCCCTCTTTGTTACATATCTTTGTTAATACCACCACCCTCACTGATAGGCACAGAGGAAGTGTCCTGGCTAAAAGAAAACATAACGTTTTATAAATTCCCCGATGGTTCAGCAGGTAAAAGAATCCACCTGCAAGGCAGAAGACAAAGGAGTTGCAGGTTCGATCCCTGGGTCTGGAATATGCCCTGGAGAAGGAAACGGCAACCCACTCCAGTATTCAGGCCTGAAAAAATCCCCTGGACAGAGGAACCTGGCGGGCTACAGTTCAAAGGGTTGCAAAGAGTTGGACATGAATGAATGACTATGCGTGCATTTTCTTTAACCAAAATCCCAGCCCCTTTGCTCCATCATGGAATTGGGATGATCCCCTGCACTAGAAATCTGGGCCCCTCCGAGCTATAAACAATCAAACAGCAAAGATGGGCCCCAGTGCCCACATTTCAGCCACTCTGAGCTGCAGCTGAGCAAAAATGACACATGCGACTATGCATTTGTGAATTTTATGGGCCTTTCCTTCTTGAATCTGGCAGTCAAAGGAGCCATCCCGCCAAACCAAAGGGCTCCTGGGAAAGGAGACCATGTGTGCATGCGCAGGGAGTCCACAGAGCCCAAGGTCTCGGGTTGGACGAGCGGAGCCGGGTCTCGACTGCACCACGCTGAGCTCTCCCAGCTCCGGCCCGTCCACGGCCGGCGTGCTGGCCTCTGAGAGGCACAGAGACCAAGGCAGCCACCTTCTGCCTGCCCAGCTGGTCCTGGGATGGGTCGGCCCCAGATAGAGACCCCCCCGCGTGTGAACAATTAAGAGCAAGGGTAACAGAGAACAACAAACACCCCCTCGTCTGTAGGAAAGGAGGAGACGAGAAAAGGGAAGATGTGAGGCCTTTACCCGCGACCCACCCGCCCCGTGGTCAAGCTGTGAATCCTGGGCGGGCAGTGCCTCCCGCTGGGCTTCCCAGGTGGCACCAGTGGTAAAGAACCCGCCTGCCAATGCAGGAGACGTAAGAGATGCGGGTTCGATCCCTGGGTCAGGAAGATCCCTTGGAGGAGGGCAGGCAACCCACTCCTGTATTCTTGCCTGGAGAATCCCATGGACAGAGGAGCCTGGTCAGCTACAGTCCATGGGGTCACAAAGAGCCGGACATGACTGATGCCCTCCTGCCAGGATGCAGGGAAGCCGCCAAGGTTCTAAAAAGGGACCACCCACCGGCCTTGAGCTATTAGAGGCTTTCTTTTTCTAAACTGAGATGGGGGTCCCTGGCTGGGGGTGAGGTGGGCCCAGCCCATTGGCTCCTGCCCCAGCCCTCGCAGGGACTCCTCCTGTTGGCATTAACACTTCTTTCCTGGGGCAGCGACCCTGGCAGGCAGGGTCATTCAGGGGCAGGGATAGGAAAGCGGGAGGGAAATGGGAGGGGGACCATCAGAGCCAAGCCCAGTGCATGCTTGTTCCCAGCAAGGGACTCTGTGATGAGACAACCAGGGCCCCGGCCTGAGGGCTCCAGGTGGGATTCAGTGGCAGAGGCAAGCTGAGGGCCTGAAGAGGCAGTGGCTGTGTGCCCAGGGACCCCTGCGCTGGGCCTGCCTGTCCCCCAGCTCAGGGGTACTACCAGGAGAGAAGCATGACCCAAGAGCTGCTTCTCTGGGGACCCCAGGCCCCTCCTGGTGTCCCGCATGGACCACCAGCGATGAGCAGGAGCCCCATTAGAGGCTCCAGAGCAGACTTCTCCCCTAAGTGGCATTTCCGAGCAGCATTTAGACACCACCCGAAACAGTTTCCTTATGAAACCCAGCTGTGCTCTCCAGAACCAGAGATTCTGGAACAACAGGGACATTTTCTCAGAAGGAAAGTGAAATCGCTCAGTCGTGTCCAGCTCTTAGCGACCCCATGGATTGTAACATACAAGGCTCCTCCGTCCATGGGATTCTCCAGGCAAGGGTACTGGAGTGGGTTGCCGTTTGCTTCTCCAGAGGACCTTTCCAACCCAGGAATCGAACCCAGGTCTCCCACATTGCAGGCAGATGCTTTACCGTCTGAGCCACCAGGGAGTTTAATTATATTTAACATGGTGAGCGCAGTGGCCACTTTGCAGGGAAAGACAGTCCACCCCATTTACCAACAGGAGACGCAAGTCAGAAGCTGGCAGAGCTGGTATTTCAGAGGGTCTGTCTCTTAGGGCTGAGCTTTCTTCACTTGACTCATCTTTTCCTTTCCCCTCAAATAAACTCCATCAAGGTCATCTTTGAAGGAGCAGGGTGCGCCTGCAGCCCCGGCTGGCCTGAGAATTCTGGCAGCATCGCCTCCACCACGGATGAGGCACCACACGCAGGCAAAGACCTCTGTCTCTCACCGCCAGCTGCCCTTGAATTAAGGCATGCTCACCCTCATGCTGGCTTTAACCAGATTCTGGCCCCAGGACTCACTCCCCAAAAAGAATTACAACAGGAGGACAAAGTGTCCACGGGATTCTGCTCTTTAAGCCCCTTGTAGAAATTTTGTTGTCGTTGTTGTTCAGTAGTTAACGCATGTCCGACTCTTTGCGACCCCATGGACTGCAGCATGCCAGGCTTCCCTGTCCTTCACCATCTCCCAGAGTTTACTCAAACTCATTTCCATTGAGTCGATGATGCCATCCAACCATCTCATGCTCTGTCGGCCCCTTCTCCTCCTGCCCTCAGTCTTTCCCAGCATGAGGGCTTTAGCACAAAATAAATCACAATAAATGCAAGGAGGTGAGATCTCAGTCACAAGGAGTGAGGTTTTCTCTTGAATTCTTTGCACCATGATTAACATCTATAAGAACAACAAAGCGTGGATGTGAAGATGTTCCACTGAACAGTGGTGCAGGCCAAGGAAACAGTGGAAGGACTGCACAGCTGACTATGAAGGAAGCTTAGACTTAAAGAAGGAAAAGAGACTGTGTTCCCAGATTCAGTATTTCACATACTGACCGGGCAGCAGAAGTTGGTGGGCCTTCTCCTCACATCCTTCTCCCCAAAAGCGGGGTTTTGTTAGAAGAAACAAACAAAAGTCCCTTTTCTAAAGATGGCTCAGAGTCCCAGACATCTGAAGTTTCCCCTCCCAGTCCTCTCCGGCTGGCCTGTGGCCCCACCGGGACCTGGACGAATCATTGAGGCAGAGAAATCTATGTCCTGAGGTCTCAGACCTGGCCAGCCTCCTTCTCCCTCCTTAACCCACCTCCCGATCTCCTCCACAGGCTTTAGCCATGGAAAACTGCCTTGGGAAAAGTTTTGAAGCTCCTTCATACTATGGTGAAAATAGCTTACATTTTCCCAAATGCATTTACATTTTGGAGGGTGGCAAAGTTTTAAGCTAAAGAAGTATGCCCCTAAAATTCAGGGCAACAGTCAGGAGAACATCAAGGCTGTATATTGTCACCCTGCTTATTTAACAGAGTATGCAGAGTACATCATGCAAAATGCCAGGCTGGATAAAGCACAAGCTGGAATCAAGATTGCTGGGAGAAATATCAATAGCCTCAGATATGCAGATGACATCACCCTTATGAAAGAAAGTGAAGAAGAACTAAAGAGCCTCTTGATGAAAGTGAAAGAGGAGAGTGAAAAAGTTGGCTTAAAGCTCAACATTCAGAAAACTAAGATCATGGCATCCGGTCCCATCACTTCATGGCAAATAGATGGGGAAACAGTTGCTAACTTTATTTTCTTGGGCTCCAAAATCACTGCAGATGGTGACTGCAGCAATGAAATTAAAAGACGCTTATTCCTTAGAAGGAAAGTTATGACCAACCAAGATGCATATTAAAAAGCAGAGACATTACTTTGTCAACAAAGATCTGTCTAGTCAAGACTGTGGTTTTTCCAGTACTCATGTATAGATGTGGGAGTTGTACTATAAAGAAAGCTGAGCACCAAAGAATTGATGCTTTTGAACTGTGGTGTTGGAGAAGACTCTTAAGAGTCCCTTGGACTGCAAGGAGATCCAACCAGTCCATTCTAAAGGAAATCAGTTTGGGTGTTCATTGGAAGAACTGATGTTGAAGCTGAAACTCCAGTACTTTGGCCACCTCATGCGAAGAGCTGACTCATTGGAAAAGACCCTGATGCTGGGAAAGATTGAAGGCAGGAGGAGAAGGGGACGACAGAGGATAAGATGATTGGATGGCATCACCGACTCAATGGGCATGAGTTTGAGTAAACTCCAGGAGTTGGTGATGGACAGGGAGGCCTGGTATGCTGTAGTCCATGGGGCCACAGAGTCGGACACGACTGAGCAACTGAACTGAACTGAACTGAAGCAAGTCAGACTTTACTTCACTTACCTGTAATCCACCCAAATGCTCCCAAAAACTCGTGAAGAAGTGATACTCAGAAGAGACACAGAGGTGGCTGCGATGACCCTGAGGGGCAAAGACGAAGAAAAAGGCTCTGTGACAGGGTCCTCTGCTCTGCCCCAGGCCCTCTCGGAAAGCGTGGCTCACCTTCCAGTGTTCCTGCCACACCCTGGCAGCCCCCAATCCCATGGATCTGCGCTGACCCCTGAAGCTGAAAGACATTGTTTCAAATGCAAAAAGGCCGTCACTTCTGCAGTATTGATTGCCAGCTGCCAGCGTCCGCTTCCCTCGGCCAAACACTGAGTGACTCTAGTCACAGGCGGTCACGGCCCAGTGGACAAGGGGACAGGGCCTCCGGCTGCAGGCTGGACGCCTGCTGGACAGCAGCAAGTGCCTGCACATCTGGGGGGAGGGTGATCCCGGCCACGGCATGGCACTGCTGGCACTGCCATCTCCCTCCCACGGCTGCTGGAGTCGGGGGTCCCTGTGCACCCCTCCCCAGGATCTCATCCTGAGCTGGGCAAGGCTGAGCTCACCCCGGGTGCTCAGACAGAAGCTGTGGCAACAGCACAAAAGCAAGATCCAGGACTGCACCCCCAGCTGACATGGGCTCAGGGAAGACAAGGCAAGGATCTGCCCCGCTGCTCAGGCAGCAAGACCAGCCTGGGGCTACCATGCGCTGGCCCAGGGGATGGTCCCCAAGGCTCGCGGGCTCCCCCAGGGCCAGCAGGAGGTGCTCTGGCTGCCAGAGTACTGATGGGGATGCTCTCACTCTGCCCTGATCCCTCTGGGTCCTGTCACTCATAATCAGGCCCAAATAGTCCCCAGAGAAGCCAGGTTCCGCACAGCCCCGGCCAGCCCTGCCTGTGGTGATTCTCAGACCATGGCACTTACCTGCCCGGGTGCACTCTGCTTTTTCAAGGCCTGTGTGCTCTTCACAACAGAATGTACACTGGTTGCCCTAAATAAAGTGAGAGACTGAGCATATAGACAGACAAGGGCCAGACGACAGCGGAACTCTGACCCCTGACCCCAGCCGTGGCCAGCCCAGGAAGCCAAACCAGCCACAGTTACATCCCGTGGGATGCTCGGTCTCCAGGGAGCTGCCTCCAGTTTCCGCAGACCAGCAGCCTCACACCTGGAGCCCCCCTGGAGCCCCCGCCCTTTTTCCACCATAAAGCTTTTCCGCTCCTCCTCCTGTGAGTCTCTGCCAAACACGAATTATGGTGGCTGAGCCCCTTGCTAGAGCGAAGTGTGGTCTCTGTTCTTGTTTGAGTGGTCTTCATTTACTTCCAAAAAGGACATGCAAGGACTCAGATAATTCACTTTACTCTCTATCTTAAGAGGATGAGAGGACAAATCCCAAACTCAGAGGAAGTGTTTGCAAATACATATGTGATAAAGTCCTCTAACCCGAATACACAAAGATCTCTCAAAACTCAACTGTAAGTAAACAAATAACTCAATAAAAATGGACCAGAAACGTGAACACATGCTTCATCGAAGACAACATAGAAATGAAAATAAACAGGCAAACAGATACTCGACATCATTAACTGTCAGGGAAATACAAATTAAAACTACTCCACAGCTATTGGGCTTCCCAGGCCGCGCCAGTGGTAAAGAACCTGCCTGCCAGTGCAGGAGACCTGAGAGACACAGGTTCAATACCCAGGTCGGGAAGATCCCCTGGAGGAGGGCATGTCAACCACTCTAGTATTCTTGTCTGGAGAATCCCATGGACAGGGGAGCCTGGCAGGCTACAGCCCGTGGGATCGCAAAGAGTCAGACATGACTGAAGTGACTTAGCATGCATGCATACAGCTGTTAGAATAGCCGAAATTAAAAAAAAAAAATGCTGATAATACCACCTATGGGTGGGATTGGAAGTCTGATATGTCACTCGTGGGAATGCAAAACTTCACCCACTTTGGAGAATAAGTTCATAGTTTCTGATAAATTTAAACATGCACTTACCATATGACCCAACAGCCTCAATTCTAGGTTTTTGCCCAAGAAAAATGAAAACAATGTTCACACACACAAAAAAAATCTGTACCCTGATTGCTTGGAGAAACTTATGATTGTTGTTTCCAGTTGTTTCCCAACTGGAAAACAACTGATCCGTCCAAATAATAACAAAACAGCTACTGATAATGCAACCGCAATGGAGGTATCTCAGACGCCAGGGAAAGAAGCCAGACCCGGAGGCCATCCTTATACATTCCTGCACGATTCCATTTATACGACGTTCTGGAAAAGGCAGAACCATGGGGCAGAGAACAGAATGGGAGCTGGCAGGGGACGGGGCAGAAGAGATTTATGACAAAGAGGCGGCAGGAGGGAGTTTTGAGAGGGTCCATGGAACAGATCTGGGTCTCAATCATGGTAGTGCCATGACTGCAAGCATTTGTCACAAGTCAGAATGATCCAACACAGGAAAGAATTTTACCGTGTGTAAGTTTAAAAGGAAATATGACATTAAAACACTCCTGTCAACATAGCTTTCATGTGAGCTCAGTTGCCAAGTCCTGCCTCTGTGACCCTGTGGACTGCAGCCCTCCAGGCTCCTCTGTCCATGGGATTTCCCAGGCAAGAGCACTGGAGCAGGTTGCTATTTCCTTCTCCAGGGGATCTTCCTGACTCAGGAATCGAACCCACATGTTCTGCATTGGCAGGCGGGTTCTTTACTGCTGAGCCACCAGGGAAGCCCAACTTAGCTTTTGGGATGCTCATTTCCAGCAAGGTTTTGAAGCGCAATCCCAGAGCTCTGTAGTCACACGCTGCATGTTTTATGCTAAAATGCCATTAGTAAGTCACTCAAACCACTAAATGCAAAAATGGAAAAAAAACAATAAGCACAACCGCGTCCCGTCAGCGTCCTATCCCATCTTTACCACCACCCTGCAGAACATGCTAGAGCTTATTGATTTATTTGTATTTAGAACACTTGTTGTTTTCTGATGACAAAGGTAATATAGACTCACTGTAAAAACATTGAAAGAGGAAGATACAAATAACATCAACTGTACCGTTACAAACTGACCTAACATAATCTTTTTTACAAAATCCTTCTTTTCTTGAATGAAGTCATTATTACCACTAATGAAACACTAAGGATCACTCACCACAAATAGAAAGCATCTATAAGAACATGATTTAAATAAAATAGTTTATATTTTAAAAGGTTAACATTTTAAATGAAATATGGGTAATGATAAATCTAAATAAGCCCCTAAAACATACTGTAAAGTAATGTCCTTGGTGAAAGGCGTGGGCTTCTCCACCATCAGTGATGAATGATGGGTTGCTCGGCATCCTGTAGGCTCTCCAAGGGGTGGGCTCAGCCCCACCTACCCCCAGGGAGACTTGTGGAAACAGGTGTGGAGTGGTGCCACCCCCTCCCACATTTCCAGTCCTGTAGGCCTGGGGCAAAGTTCGAGAAGTGTTGAGGCAATCTGAGCATGGGTTGGAAAAGAATTTCCAGATACAGCATTGCAGAAAGGAGTGAGTTGATCAAGAACAGAAATAAAGTGGGCATTGAGAGCACAGCAGACTGACAACCCCTGACAGACCAGGGAAAGTCAACAGTTTTTGTGGATTAGGAGCCAGTTTTTATAGCCTCAAGACAAAGAAAACTCCTGCTGGAAGATTGGCATTAGGTGATTGGTTAGAGCGATGTAGGGTGAGCACTGGAGTGTACATCTTTGCCTACTCTGGGGTCAGGAAGCTTGTTAGTGATGATCAGGGGGCTTTTGGCAAGGTTACAGAGGGGCTCAGTCAGCTGGCTCTGCTGCTGGCCCCTTGGTGCAAGACCTCACACCTGTGACCTTGGGGCAGGACTCAATAAGAAGCTGCACTTTTAATAAATTCTCACACGTGGTGGCAGCTGGTGGTCTAAGAACTTTGAAAATCCCTGCTTTGAGATGAATTTCTGTCTTCTAGATGATTCCAGTTTCAGACTGAATGCAAGTTAGTACCAAGACAATCAATTTCCAGTTTTGCATTCTTAGAAATGGTTAACCGTCTCACCTTGGTCAGGTTGGACACCGAGATTGAAATCTTAACCCAGATGATGTAAGGAACCTTGGGTTTTAGGCGACCTCCAGAGTCTGCTCTTCTGAATAACGATTAGCCACATCCTGGAGGTGATGAGAGTTTGTTCTTTGTCCCACTCACCACTCCCTTCGAGTCGGGGACAGTACTCGTGAATACCTTTTAACAAGTCTTTCAAGTGTGCCTTCATCACATTCGAAATACTTCTAGTGGGATCTTCAGATGAGTTCACCACCGGGTCATCTGAACCAGGAAAAGACTCCGCCGCCGGCCACAGGCACCTCCTCCTGTCCCACACGTGGAATACTGATGTCAGCTTAAGGCGCCTTCTCAGGATGAGTGTGCATTGTCCACATGAGCTAATATGTCTGGGAGATATGCTAACTTGCAAAGCCAGCTGTAATCGTGCATCTCACAGTTTGGAGATTTCATCCAGAAAGCTCTTGACATACATGTATAGAATGGGGAATTTTTAAGAAAAGGCCAAGAAGTCTCAGTATTAAAGAGGAGTTGTCTATAGTCAGTGCCGTCTGGCCAGTGGCCTCCTCTTACCACGACTGACTTTCAATGACTTTGCTGCACTCTTCTCTCCAGTGCCCACTCCCACCGGGTCTCCCTGTGGGCTTCATGGAGGAGGCGTCACACCAGAGCATCCTTTCCACATCTGTGGATCAGAGAGAAGACTGAGACCTGCTCCTGGCATCTAAAGGGGAGCTCCTACTAGAGCTTCACCCTAAGTGAGAATCACTAAACACCATCATCAGTGAAATACGGTCATTACATAATTTTTCTAAATTCATTACAATACACAGGACTATTAACATATCTTTTGAGCTCTTCACATGTTAAACTCTATTTCACACCATCGGTGGTGGGCAGCAAATCCTCATAGAATTACATTAAAATATGCATGCTTCCGAATAAGAGCAAGCATGATATTCAGGAGTAGCCAGGTCACTGACAAAGATAAAAATGACCCCAGGAGAAGAAAACCTAATGAAGTCACTATAATCGTGACAGAGAACATTCCATAAAGACGTTCATTTCCACGTTTGTTTGTAATGGGTTTGGTCCCTACATTCCTTTGTACATTCTGAGTAATAAGTGATAAATGGATGGATGAATAGAAGGAAGAAGGAGGGAGGGGAGGATGGATGGGTGGATGGATTTGGATGGTGGATGGGTGGGTGATGAGTGGACAGGAGAAAAGGAAAGGAGGGAGGAAGGAAGATGAAGCAGAATCATCATCACCTCTAGAAGCAGGTGGACCTCTCCTGTTTGATCGCCATATGACATGGATCAAGTCATTTTTGTTGAGTTTCAATTTCCCCAATGTTAACAAAACATACAATAATTATAGACCCAATGCCCCGCTGAGGTTTTCCTGAGAACCATACTGAGTAATAAAAAGGAAGGATTATTAAGATATTCAATGGCTTAATTTCTTTTCTTTTTTTTTTTTTATTTAAACTTTGCCTGATGTGAACTCAGCTTTGTCCAATGTTCACAAATGATTCACTACCATATTTAATCCAAGCCACTAGTCGGCATGACAATTTTAGAGAAAAAAAAATCAACCCTAAGGTGACAATAGCTATCGTTTTATGAGGACACCTTTGGTGGCATACAGTGTTCAAAGTGCTTAACTGGTACTGACTTATTTAGTCCACAAACAACACTTTGAAGTATGTTATTGCTAAGTGGCTTCAGTCGTGTCCAACTCTTTGCAACCCCATGGACTGTAGCCCACCAGGCTCCTCTGTCCTTGGGATTCTGTCAGCAAAAATACTGGAGTAGGTTGCTGTGCCCTCCTCCAGGGGATCTTCCCAACTCAGGGATCAGACCTGGGTCTGTTACGCATCTTCTGCACTGGCAGGCGAGTTCTTCACCAGCAGCGTCATCTGCACCATCTTCCATGAAGGACTGAGACACAACCATGTTAAGCAACGTGCCCTCGGTCCCAGTTAGTAACCTCAGAGCCAGGCGCACACCCAGCAATCTGGCCATCGGGAGAATGCAGCGCCACAAGCTCATATTCGGGGTCACGCCGACCAGGATGGAGGACCAGATCTGTAGGACACAAAGCATAACCTCATTTAGACTGTAACCTCCTCTCTCATCTGTGAAATGGGCATATTATCTATATTGCACAATTTTATTGATTAAATGAGATACACATGTAACTTGGTTAACACTTCATGTAGCACCTAACAGCTAAAAAACAGTTTGAATTTTGTTTTGATATTTTTAACAAGCCAATCAGTCCCCTAAATACTGAGCACAGGCAAACCTGTGTGTGTGAACACACACCCAGTCCATCTGTTGTTGAATAGAACTTTGGGAAACTGCTAGAAATTCTGTGTGTACATGTGTGTGAGTGTACGCATGTATCTGTGCATGTGTGAGTACAGGCTTGTGTTGTGCATGTATGTATTAATGTGTGCATGTGAGTGTGTACGTGAGTATATGCAAGTGTGTGTGCATGCGTGTGCATGTGTGTGTGCACGTGTGAATACCGGCATGTGTGGTGCATGTATGTATCAATGTATGCATGTGAGTGTGTACGTGTGTGAGCATATGCAAGTGCATATGCATGTGTGTGCGTGTGTGTGAGTGTGTGCATGAATATGTGTGCACGTGTGCCTGTGTGCAGTTTTCTCCAGCTGAGCTACTATCATCACCAAGAAGAAACTTTGAAACCAAAATAAAGATGCAAATTCACTTTTGCAGCTGTGTCAGGAATTTAAATAAAATGTGTTCCATGTTCAGAGAAGAGTCTGAACGGCCTGAAAGCTCTGAATGGAGGGCTGAGGCAGCCTTTTCTCAACTCTTAGCCCACTTCTGCCTGTCAAACTCACCCAAACTGCTCTTGGGGGCTTTTACTGGACTGATGACTCCCGTTTAACGTCTCCAGCAGGTGCGGTCACCAATGAGCAGCCTCCTACACCCGGATGCACTCCCGCTCCCAGTTCAGGCCAGCACAGCGACACCCAGATGCACGCCTGCTCCCAGTTCAGGCCGGCACAGTGACACCCGGATGCACGCCCGCTCCCAGTTCAGCCATCACAGTGACACCCAGATGCACGCCCGCTCCCAGTTCAGCCATCACAGTGACACCCGGATGCACGCCCGCTCCCAGTTCAGGCCGGCACAGCGAGGAGGCCCATGCTTTGCCCCACATGGTCACGTGGGGGTGGGCGCCCAGCTGCAGTCCCAGGCTTTCCAGCCGTGTCCTCTTACATGCTGGTTTCACTGCTGCTGTAATTAATCACACAAACCACTGGGCCAAGCAACACAATGGATCCATTTTACAGTCCTATCAGGTTAGAAGCCTTGCACGGGTCTTGCTTAGCTAGAATGGGGATGTCGGCAGGGTTGGGCTCCTTCCTTGCCTTTACCAGCTTCCAGAAGCCACCTTCATTCCTTGGCTCATGGCCCTGAGCTCTGTCTTCAAGGTCAGCAACAGTGGATGGAGTCCTTCTCAAGCTGTGCCACCCTGACCATCTCTTCTGCCTCCCTCTTCCACTTTTACTTTAAAAGTGGTTATCTGGGCCCACCTGGATAATCCAAGATGCTCTCCCTATTTTAAGATCAGCTGATTAGCAACCTTAATTCCATCTGCAACATTAATTCCCCTTCACCATGTAACAATAACATATTCCCGGGTTCCATCTTTGGGGGCCATTACACTGCCAGTAAGAATTTACCCACCTCCTTCAGGTCTTCCTCCTCCCACAACTCTACCTCAAGCTGGAGCTATTCTCAGGGGGAAAGTCTAACACCTAAGAAACACATAACAAAGCGGGTTTGATTACCTCTTCTTGGAGTATCTGCTCTTCACACCATGTTTATGATGAACACTTGGAACCAAATGTTAAGCAAAAGGAATGAATCCTTAACTGTAGGGTTAAGGGTTGTTGTTGTTGTTAAGTCACAACTCTTTCCCAACCCCATGGACTGTAGTCAAGCAGGCTCCTCTGTCCATGGGATATCCCAGGCAAGAATCTTGGAGTCAATTGCCATTTCCTAGGGGGTCTTCCTGGCATATGGATCAAATCTGCATCTCCTTCACTGGCAGGCAGATTCTTTACCACTGAACCATCAGGGAAGCCCAGAGTTAATGGCGGTAGTGTCCTAAAAGAGCGGTGGGCCTTCAGGGTTGAGTGTCGTGAGATCAGAGCCTGCACCGACTTCCCCTGTCATTGATTCATTGTTTCATTCAACCAGTATCTCCTGAGCACCCACAACCTGCAGGATACACTCGGTATTCCATGGAGTGAGAGTCAAATAAGAGGGTGGTCGTCCACCCACGCAATAGCCTGTGGGGAGAAGGGAACATGGACTGGCCCTGAAGTGGAGCCAGGCAGACAGCAGGTCCCTCCACTGCTCCTTAGCGCACCCACAGCCGGGCAGCCACGCCTGCTATGAAACAGGCACGTGGGGATCTGTTTGAAACTGAAATCGCTCAATTGTGTCCGACTCTTTGCAACCCCATGGACTGTAGCCTACCAGGCTCCTCGGTCCATGGAATTTTCCAGGCAAGAGTACTGGTGTTCTGTTTAACTGCTGACAATTCTTTCTACTCCACAGCCTTAACCCATGACTAAGACCACTGGGCACCATCTGCCTGATGTCATAGAGATAAGCCCAGTGACAAACTTTTCATTCACTTAGGCCCTCATAAGGCCAAACATTGCTAAGAAGGATAAGGAATGGGAATGGAGACACCTCAGCACAGAGGACCTCAGGGCTCGAGAGGACTAGCGCATGCTTCAGAATCCAATCCCAGTAGGAAGGCGACCTCCAGAAAGTTTCCTGGGGCACAGAATGGAGATACTAATACCCAGGTAACAGGGTTGTTGTGAAGATTAAATTGAAGGATAACAGATGTAAAGCAATTGTCACCTAGTAGGTATCCATTAAATGTTCATTTTCTCTGCCTCCAGCAGTTACTCACAAATTATCAGCATTTGCTGAGTCCTGAAATACCAGCGAGGTACTCAAAACAAATCATTAAAAACACTATGCTCATGCTGGCTGGAACTTCTTTCCAATTTTAACAAAACCATCTAAGACGCACACAGGGACATATGGATCAAACAAGAGGGGCAGCTGAGCTGGGAGCAGCTCCATCACTGGGTCCCACCCAAAGTCACCTGGACTTCACCCAGCTTTTTCAAAGTTGCACCAATAAAGAGGGGGAAAGTCAGGGTTTCCTTTAGCGGGGCCCAACAAGATCGTCCCCCCTGGAAGATAAGAGGGAAAGTGAAAGTGAAGATAGTTGCCCAGTCATGTCTGACTCTTTGCCATCCTATGGACTCTAGCCCACCAGGCTCCACTGTCCATGGGATTCTCCAGGCAAAAATACTAGACTGGGTTGCCATTCCCTTCTCCAGGGGATCTTCAGACCCAAGGATCGACCCAGGTCTCCTACATTGCAGGCAGATTCTTCACTGTCTGAGCCACAGATGAGCAGCGCTCTTCAATAAAGATCTGACAATGACCCAAGTGAAAACAGAAGTGTCAGTGAAAAGGCCAAAAAAGGACATGCTTTCAAAGAATTGCTCCAAAGACAAGGGGAAAAAATCTTCCAGGAAAATGCTGCATTATATTCTCAGATGAATTTAAGAGAAAATGGAATATGGAAGAAATACTTGGGAGAAGAATTATAAGGGATAAAAGAGAATATCACAAAATAGAGATGCATGAAGAATAGCAGAAGGGGATAAACTTTAAGATAATAGGACTGTTACAGGAGTGAAAACCTCAACTAAAGCAGCAGGAATCTGAACAGACAGTGCCAAGCCTGTGGAACCTTCACAGAATGATGTGGAAAGATGGAGAGTCACCAGGAGAAGGCGACGCATGTGAAAGACATCAGGTTCCAATTTAGACTCGGTTCTAACACAGATGCAGTTGCTTCATTCATTCTCCACGTAGCTACTCATCTGTCCCTTCTAAAATCCTTGCATAACTAAATTCTGACTCCGTGAAGACTCCGTTCCAACCCCAGACATAAGCAGTGAGGAAGCTGCCAGCTCCCTAAAACTGTTTATAACAAAGAGGAGGAAGAAGCAAGAAAATGAATCAAGCGCAGAGACTGTCAACTGCTATAAACAAAACCAACCAGAGGAAGGAGAGAGACAGGGACTGGGAGGAGAGGACCCCAAAGGGACAGGACCTGAAGCGAAGATAATCATCCCAACATACCATGGAAGGGACGTCCCTAAACTAAGGAAAGACCAGAACCCCAAATCCAGGGCAAATAATGATACGAGAATATGAACACTGATGTTTCTGGAGAAAGTAATTAAATTTCAATAATAAATAAATAAGTAACTCTTAAGGACAGGAATCAGAACAAGGAAATCAACTAATAAAGATAAGTTCCTGGACCATCCGAGATTGTGCACAGGTTCAGAGCCAGCGACCCACAGAACAACTCAGGCTGCACTGATCCCAGAGCCTCAGCTGCAGGGGAGAGGGCCTCTTTAAAGAGCAGAGTTCCCAAAACCACATATCCGGAACTCCTGAGTCATTAGGATGAACTTGCTGGTCTATAGGAAACAAATATTTCTGACGTTGCTAAGGCCAGCGGTGTGGAGGGTGGTCCCACCGAAAATCACCCTTTGAGATACACTGGTCTCCAAAGTTTAGGGGGATGAAATATGACTCCAAGGATTCACACTCAGCAAATTTGCTTGTGTCTATACTGCATAGAAAACTGTTGATTATAACATACATGAGTCCTTTGTGGAAAAATCTAGGAAAACAAGTAAGGAAATTAGGAGTGAGGATATGAACTGGAGGTGAGTATTGCATATATTTAAATACAGAATCAAGATAAAGTGATCACAAGAATTATGGGGATAAAAGAGAAAGTACATATGGGTATATTTTAATCAACAAAATTATAACAAACTAACAATAATCCAGAGCTGGGGAGGAAAAAGAAAATACAAAGAAATATTTCCCTATGTATCTTGGGTTGGGACAAATCAATATTGTTTTAAATTGATCAAACAAGAGAGAGAAATCTAAGCAATTTTTTTTAAGTTACAAAAGTGACCACCATAAAACTAAAAAGAAACTTAACCTTTTCAAGTACTAGACAGACTCTCCTTCTTATCTAGATTTTTCTCTCTGTCTCTCTCACACACTCAGATTGTGTGAGCAAAAGGCAGAACATAAAGGAAGTATGAAAATAGGAGCAATAGCAGAGTCACGTATAACCTCTTGTCAACTGGATGAATTCACCACCTAAAAAGCATTTTATATTAAACTTCAAACATACCCTGTAAGAAACATAATGATGGGAAGTAAAAGTATGCTAACAAAAAGAATATTAATGGTGAGTAAAGCAGCTTTCAGGGCTTCCCTGGTGGCTCAGACGGTAAAGAATCTGCCTGCAACGTGGGAGACCCAGGTTCAATTCCTGGGTTGAGAAGACCCCCTGGAGAAGGGAACGGCTACCCACTCCAGTACTGGTAGAATTCCACAGACAAAGGAGCCTGGTGGGCTACAGTCCACGGAGTCGCAGAGAGCTGGACACAACTGAGTGACTAACACAGCAGTTTTCAAAGCAAGACACCCTGGAAGACTTCACCTCACGGTGAACGCGCATGGCCCCAGGATGCTCTCAGCAATGCCTGGGGCTCCATCACTCCCCCTTCCTCACCGCCTTCAAAGTGCTTTCTACCTCGATGAACTGTCAAACGTCCTGTTTACTTGTGGTTTCTTGTCTGTGGTGTGTATTGATACAAAAGTAAACTGGGCGAGGGTGGATGGGTTGTCTTCCTCATCCCTGTTGCCTAGAACAGCACATGGATGATGCCCATGAAATATTTTTTGCAAAATATAAATAAAGGATATGATTTCAATTACCATTTAGATGATTTGATGCAAGAAAATCTATCAGCCTTTGGTCAGTAGATCAAAGAGAAGGCTGTGAGAAACAGAGCCATGAAGACAGTTTATAAAATTGAAAGTTCTTCTCTGATTTAAAAAAAGCTGAATAGAGGACTTCCTGGTGGTCCGGTGGTTAAGACTGCAGCGTCCAGAGCAAGGGGTGTGGGTTCAGTCCCTGGCCAGGGAGCTAAGACCACGTGTGCACATCCAAAAACCAAAAACCAAAGCATAGAAGCAACACTGTAACAAATTCAATAAAGATGTAAAAAACGGTCCACATCAAAAACACTTTTTAAAAAAGACAATAGATTATATTCCTCCTTCAATGGTGCACACACACACACACACACACACACCCCCAAGTCAAAAGGCAATGAATACCTAAGGGTGACATTTGGGAGCCAATATCACTTATTCAGCATAAGAAATGACTTGTGTGTTCTTAAGTGCTTCTGTCTTTCTGGAGGAAGATAGAAATATACAGGTTTAAAGAGCTGAAGTAATCATCACAATAACAGAAAATGAATGTTTACAAACCAAGAGAGCAGAGGAAAAAACGCTACAAATCAGAGAGAAGGTAAAGAATGAGAAAGAAAAAGGAAATTGTAATTATAAATTTTTATTTACTCATTACTATTTATTATAAATTATAAAAATATTTTAAATGACCAATAAGAAAGAACACATGAAATCGTTGGGGATACAGCTACAGTGGTATTGGGAGATAAAAGAGAGACTTGAATACGTGTTTTAAAACTGAAGAAGAATCACCTAAATCTCCAACTCAAGAAGCTGGATAGGAACAAGAGAATAAGCCAAACAGGTGGGAGGAAGGGCACTGCCGGAGAGCACAATTTAGTAAACAGAAAGCTTTGGTACGCAACACTGGGCTTCGTCTCTAGCCGTTCCCTTCTCCAGGGGGTCTTCTCAACCCAGGAATTGAACCTGGGTCTCCCACGTTGCAGGCAGATTCTTTACCGTCTGAGCCACCAGGGAAGGCCTGAAAGCTGCTTTACTCATCATTAGTATTTTTTGTTAGCATACTTTTACTTCCCATCATTATGTTTCTTACAGGGTATATTTGAAGTTTAATTTAATATAAAATGCTTTTTAGGTGGTGAATTCATCCAGTTGACATAAGACGTTATACGTGATTCTGTTATTGCTCCGACATGGGTTTCTTTGATTCCAGTTTTACAGATGAGAAGACTGGTTTAAAGCCTGTGTGTCACGTGACTGCTGACAAAGCTAGCATCGAACGAGTCTTTTTGTATACAAAATATGCTCAGAAGCAGTATCCTTTGTCTTGCTTTCCTTTTGTTTGCGAAAGAGGAAAATTGGAAACAACTTCAACATCTATGAGTAGAGGAAAAGTTAAACAAAGTTGTTTCTGGAGTACAAGGCAGGCTTCATTTTCATCAGCTTGAAGGTATGGGTAGAAATGAAAAGAAAACGTCCAAGATATATCAGGTGAGAAGAGCAGGCACAGGGTATGTAAGACCCGGTTCCTCTTATGTATGGGCCCTGAGCACAGTTGCGACGGGAGAGAGGAAAGTGCTTGTCACACACCCTCGGGGGAGAGGAGCCAGACACGTGAGAAAGGGCTGGTTGGTGGCAGGGAGGGGCGGGTTTTAATTTAGCCTATTTTGTACTCTTCGCTTCCTTTTATAATGAGCATGGCTTTCTTTTATAGTTTTTTTTAAACTAATTTTGAAATAAAGAATAAACATTTCCTGGATACTTCCCCAGGATATGAGTCTGTTCCAACAGATCCACACCCGAATCAGGAGCGCTGGCAACATTCTGACAATAGGGTTTCTAGAAAGAGGGAGGGGGGGGAACGACTTCAAGATGTGATGCTTCCTCGTCAACAAGGGGCAACCAGAGCTGAACTCCTGGCTTGTGATTGGCGGGCGGGCCCTGCCATATGGGTTCTGGCTGGGGTGAAAGAAAGGCAACTGGAGACAGGCTGCTTCCGGGGCTTCAGCTGGGAGCACAAGTCCTATTTTGACAGGATATTGTGCCAGACTTCTCCCACCCTCATCACTCATTTTCAGCAAGACCATGCCCCACTGCCCACCCCACCCCCAGCTCAAGGAACAAGAGGCAGGGTCACCGCCAGGTACAAGGATCTTGTGTTCTCCTGCTTGGCGTGCTCCCCACTCCTCAGGAGAAATTCTAACCCAAAGACAGGTCTATGTTCCCCCTTGAAATGTGGGGAGCTGCAAAGGGAAAGGTGCAGAATTATATGGGATAGTTCTGCACACACAGTCACCCTTCACTGGGGAGGGAGATTTTCAAAAGAATTAGCCTAGAAACTTCTTGAAGGTGAAAGGGTAATGCTTTGCGGGAACCATCCAACCCGATCTGCTGTGGCATTTTTACAAAAGAAATTAGGATTTCATCACACGGGGCTCGTGAGAACATCCGCTGTGTTTCAACACCGCCTTCCTAACATAAACATCAGCCACGCGGTCATTTGCCTGTTTGTGAATTTCCATTATGGATAATTGAAGAACAAACCCCAGTCCAGTTAGGGAAGATATACGGCTCCTTATCGGAGGACTGTAGATGTTCCTCTTAACAGTGTACAGACACGGAGATTAAATTTCAGAGAGAGATTTATTTTGTGCTATTGTCCTGTTATTCACCAGAGGATTGTGCAATGCAAGTAATCTGATCAGAATAATGCATAGGGACATATTTTCAGAAAACCAATAATTGTGGTAACATTGAGCTCTGCAAGGTGCCAAAATAAAGTCCAGAATGGCTCTCACTCTTTCCCCCCAATTCCTTAATCATCGCGTCATGAGATGGTGCAATGTTGTCCATTACAGCACAAGCTGGCGGAAATCACTGCTGGACGTTTAGAGATTTATTGTAATTTGAGATCTATAGCCCTTCTCTAGACCCAAAATCAAAATGATATTTTATAGACAAGCCCTCGCAGGGTTTTACAGCTTTTTTATCTTAAGAATTCTTTGTCCTTGGCTAGGTACCACAGGTTGTTTTTTTTTTTTTAATGACATTCTGAAGCAGTTAAGTCGAACAATAGAAAAATTACTAAAATTGGCTGTATTTAAACTCTGTTTACTTCTTTAACCTTTTGACTCACCTACATAAAAGGTAATCTTTCAAGAACAAGCCCCAAACAGAATCATTGCCTCTCTGCTTTCCCCAAGTCCTTATGGAATAAACAGAATCTGTAATAAGATCCCTTTAACCATTTTTTATTCTGCTCATATTTGCAATGATTTTATAACAGATGGCCGGTTGGCCTCACTCACATTATCACAATCAGTGCATCTTGGGATTAAAAACCATTTAGGGCTCAAGTCTTGAAAGAGACCCCACTTCAGATGCACAGCGGTGCCATGACTATTAGGCTTTGTTTCATTTTATTGTCCTCAGCTTTCCTGGCTCCACTAAGAAGCGGGGGAGACAGCCCTTGTTCTTACACAGGGAGCAACGTGCTCACCACCACGGAAAGTGGCATCAGATGAGACTGCAAGAGCGGCAGGAAGCTAACACATGAGCCCTTGATGGCCAACATCCCCATTTCATCATGAGAAGGTCTCACCCTACGTGCCTCTCTAGAGACTTTTCCTGGAAATACTTTCTTTACAAACACTGACTAGTGTCTGAATTGCTCAAGAACAAATTTGGTGAGTTGCTGAAAAACTGCATTAAGAAGAGCACGGCAATCTAAGAAGTGGCTTAGAAGCTGAATCATGGGCGAAGTTGCAGGCAATTGTGGCGAGGTCCGTTCAGCTGCCCGTGGATGGATGCTAAGTGTGAGTGGGTCCCAGCAGGAGGTGCTGCCCACCCACCTCCACTGGGGTGGCCCACTTGGTAGAGCAGGGTGGCCTTCACCCTGGGCGGGTGCATGCTCAGTCATGTCTGACTCTCAGAGACTCTGTGGACACCAGAGAGGACACCCACCAGGCTCCTCTGTCCAGAGGATTTCTCAGGCAAGAATACTGGAGTGTGCTGTGCCAGGCCCTCCTCGAGGGGATCTTCCCAACCCAGGGATCACTGCTGAGCAGAGAAGGTTATTTACAGCCACACGAGCTCTCCTTCCAGGATCCGCTAGCGTGAAGCAGAGACTGTGCACTCCCTCCTGTCCAGCCACATTTCCCCAAGCTCAAACACACAAAGAGCTCTGCAGAAACGGAATGCTGGATAAGACCTTAAGGAACTCCTTTTGTTGTTACTCACCAAGTAGAATACACATCCCAAAGATGATTGGGCTTGGAAGCTAAGGTAAACTTGAATTTGATCAAGATCAGAGGATACTTTAATAAGCTCTAATCCTGGTTTTCTGTGCCTACCTAAGAAGGACTCCACCACTTGTAAACAGTTAATAGAGAAGGAAAGAACTCCATCTGGGAAGTCAGTATTAGTTTTCAGTTTATCTGTGAAAACAGGAAATGGGTGGTTTCTGGAGAAACACATGCCTTCTCCATTGTTAAGAATAGTAATCCAGTCTATCTCAGTAATAAATCACATTACCACCTTATATTTATATATTGTTTGACAGTCATTTCCTTATTTCTGTTTCTTAGCCATGTGAACAATGTACATATCATCATCATTATTTTAGATGATAAAACTGAAGCTATGCAAAAATATTTAATTCATTTCCATTAAAATTAGAAATAAAGCAAAGATGTCTAGTAACACCATGTTCTTTTTATTATTGTTCCAATAGATTTTTCCCAATGCAGTACCGTGTGAAAAATGAACTATTATAAATGACAAAAATCTTTATTTGCAAGAAATATATGCATAGAAACTCTTAGAATTAATTCAAGTTTTAAGTAAAGTAGCCAGAAACAAGTTAAATAGAGAAAAATTAATTTCTAAGTTATTAGAACCCCAGAATGGGAGAAGTTACTTTCTTAATAGCAAACAAAATATAAAATACAAGGACAAATCCCAGCAAGAATTGAACAGAATTTGCAACAGGAAAACCACAAATATTTCCTGAGAGACAGTAAAACATTTTATAGAAATAGATCATGGTCATTGATGGGAAGATGGAATACAGTAAAACTGGATATTTTCCCCAATCAGTTTAAAAGAGGAATACGAATGCAGTCGCGATCCCAGAGGGCATTGCTACGGCACCTGACAAAGTCCTTCCAAATTTATTTCAAAAATAAACAACAAGGAAGAACTAACACATTATTGGAAGAGGAGAAGAAGAATGTGGGGAAAACATTCCATGTCATAAAGGCTTAGTTAACTAATGACTTTTTCATCTAAAAGGAAAAATTTTAAAACATGGGAAACAGACATTTAATAAATAGGGTCAGGAAAATGCCTGTGTATGTAAAAAAAAAAATGACATAAGTTACAGGCACACTTCATATGGTATAAAAAATAAATTCCAGATGGGTTTCAGTGAACCCAGTAAGAAAATTTAAAAATAAATATGCAAGTATTTTAAATAATTATATATATATAGATATCTTTCCCTTGTGGCTCAGTGATAAAGAATCCCTGTGCCAATGCAGGAGACAGGTTCAATCTCTGAGTTGGGCGGTTCCCCTGGGGAAGGAAATGGCAACCCACTTCAATATTCATGCCTGGGGAATTCCATGGACAGAGGACCCGGGGGGCTACAGTTAATGGGGTCCCAAAGAGTCGGATAAAAGAGTCGGATACAAGAGTCGGATACAACTTAGCAACTAAAGCAATAATAACCAAAGACTATACATTTATATTTGCTGTAAATTCCATGAGGGTAGAATCTTGTCTGTCTTTCTCAATGAAGGAATGATTGAGAAAACACAAAACAATGGGGGAGAGCAAAGAAAATGTGGATTGCTGTGACGAGTTAAAACATTTTTAAAATAGAAGGCAAATGAATGTGGGAAAAGATTGCAAATAATATGATCAGAGCTTAATAGTCTTAACATAGAGAGATTTTATTTGACATCACCAAATGGTCGACACTGAAATCAGACTGATTATATTCTTTGCAGCCAAAGATGGAGAAGCTCTATACAGTCAGCAAAAACAAGACCGGGAGGTGACTGTGGCTCAGATCATGAACTCCTTATTGCCAAATTCAGACTGAAATTGAAGAAAGTGGGGAAAACCACTAGACCATTCAGGTATGACCTAAATCAAATCCCTTATGATTATACAGTGGAAGTGAGAAATAGATTTCAGGGACGAGATTTGATAGACACAGTGCCTGATGAACTATGGATGGAGGTTCATGACATGGTACAGGAGACAGAAATCAAGACCATCCTCAAGAAAAAGAAATGAAAAAGAGCAAAATGGCTGTCTGAGGAAGCCTTACAAATAGCAGTGAAAAGAAGGGAAGTGAAAAGCAAAGGAGAAAAGGAAAGATATTCCCATTTGAATGCAGAGTTCCAAAGAATAGCAAGGAGAGATAAGAAAGCCTTCCTCAGCGATCAGTGCAAAGAAATAGAGGAAAACAATAGAATGGGAAACACTAGAGATCTCTTCAAGAAAATTAGACATACCAAGGGAACATTTCATGCAAAGATGGGCTAAATAAAGGACAGAAATGGTAGGGACCTAACAGAAGCAGAAGATATTAAGAAGAGGTGGCAAGAATACACAGAACTGTACAAAAAAGATCTTCATGACCAAGATAATCACGATGGTGTGATCGCTCACCTGGAGCCAGACATCCTGGAATGTGAAGTCAAGTGGGCCTTAGGAAGCATCACTACCAACAAAGCTAGTGGAGGTGATGGAATTCCAGTTGAGCTATTTCAAATCCTGAAAGATGACGCTGTGAAAGTGCTGCACTCAATATGCCAGCACATTTGGAAAACTCAGCAGTGGCCACAGGACTGGAAGAGGTCAGTTTTCATTCCAATCCCAAAGAAAGGCAATGCCGAAGAATGCTCAAACTACCACGCAATTGCACTCATCTCACACGCTAGTAAAGTAATGCTTAAAATTCTCCAAGCCAGGCTTCAGCAATACGTGAACTGTGAACTTCCAGATGTTCAAGCTGGATTTAGAAAATGCAGAGGAACCAGACATCAAATTGCCATCATTGCTGGATCATTGAAAAAGCAAGAGAGTTCTGGAAAAACATCTATTTCTCCTTTACTGACTATGCCAAAGCCTTTGATTGTGTGGATCACAAGAAACTGTGGAAAATTCTCAAAGAGATGGGAATACCAGACCACCTGACCTGCCTCTTGAGAAATTTGTATGCAGGTCAGGAAGCAACAGTTAGAACTGGACATGGAACAACAGACTGGTTCCAAACAGGAAAAGGAGTACGTCAAGGCTGTATATTGTCACCCTGCTTATTTAACTTATATGCAGAGTACATCATAAGAAATGCTGGGCTGGAAGAAGCACAATAACTGATCAGATATGCAGATGACACCACACCTATGGCAGAAAGCAAAGAAGAACTAAAGAGCCTCTTGATGAAAGTGAAAGAGCAGAGTGAAAAAGTTGGCTTAAGGCTCAACATTCAGAAAATGAAGATCATGGCATCTGGTCCCATCACTTCATGGCAAATAGATGGGGAAACAGTGGACACAGTGGCTGACTTTATTTTTCTGGGCTCCAAAATCACTGCAGATGGTGATTGCAGCCATGAAATTAAAAGACACTTACTCCTTGGAAGGACAGTTATGACCAAATTAGATGGCATATTAAAAAGCAGAGACATTACTTTGCCAACAAAGGTCCATCTAGTCAAGCCTATGGTTTTTCCAGTGGTCATGTATGGATGTGAGAGTTGGACTATAAAGAAGGCTGAATGCCAAAGAATTGATGCTTTTGAACTGTGGTGTTGGAGAAGACTATTGAGAGTCCCTTGGACTGCAAGGAGATCCAACCAGTCCATCCTAAAGGAGATCAGTCCTGGGTGTTTATTGGAAGGACTGATGTTAAGCTGAAACTCCAATACTTTGGCCACCTGATGGGAAGAGCTGACTCATTTGAAAAGACCCTGATGCTGGGAAAGATTGAAGGCAGGAGGGGAAGGGGATGACAGAGGATGAGATGGTTGGATGACATCACTGACTCGATGGACATGGGTTTGGGTGGACTCTGGGAGTTCGTGATGGACAGGGAAGCCTGGCGTGCTGCGGTTCATGGGGCACAAAGAATGGGACACGACTGAGGGACTGAACTGAACTGAAGAAAAAGACAATTTGAGAAAAGTGGAGAACATTTCAAAGTGTAGCTCAGGAGAGCTAGGAGTGAACCAGCTGTGACTGTCCTGCAGCTCTGGGTGCACTGTGGTCAGGGACATAATTTACAATAACCTTCATCTGGGCTGGATTTTCTCCAGCAGCCCAGACAGAGAAGCATCGATCTAAAGACACTTTCAACACTTTTACATCATCATTACTTTGGGTCGGTATTGCCTTACCAAGATTCCTCTATAGAGATACATTTCCAGTAGGTTTGATAAAATCTTTACCAAAAAAAAGAATTACTTGCTAATTTGGCTCACAAAAATAAAATAGAAAAGTTTCACTTTTCCGTGAGAATTAATCGGTTTATCTTATGCATACGTAAAACATTACAAGAATGATAAAAAAATCTATTCGCTGTCAATTTATATCGTTTAGCCACCAAGAAAAAAATCTATTGCAAAAGTTTCCAAACACACATGAACAAACATGTGTGCACACATATTATAAAGGAAGCCAAACACGCAATCTGACTTCTCAAAACCTGGACACTCTCTTCATGGGTGTACACTACCTTTGTCTTCAAGCATCAAGAAGGAAGACAAAGCCACTTAAAGTGAAAACTGAAAGTTGCTCAGTCGTGTCCAACTCTTTGTGATCCCATGGACACAAAGAGTCCATGGAATTCTCAAGAGTTAATGAAAATTGATGATAGAAGGGAGTCAGGAAACAATAAAAAATTAAATAGACTGTTTTTATAGGAAATTTTTAGGGAAAATTAAAAATATACAATGAAATAGATTAACAGATCCCCTGGAGGAGGCCATGGCAACCCACTCCAGTATTCTTGCCTGGAGAATCCCCATGGACAGAGTAGCCTGGTGGGCTACAGTCCATGGGGTCACAAAGAGTTAGACACGACTGAATGACTTAGTGTATGCAAATGGTGCAATTTTGAAAAAGGAAAGCATGATGCTAATAACAATAATATGAACCAAAAATTCTAAAGTATGTCAACAAAGTATAGGAGATGGAGGAACTGAAATCCTAAAAGCATATCTAGTCATATTTGCGGAGAAGGAAATGGCAACCATTCCAGTATTCTTGCCTAGAGAATTCTGTGGACAGAGGAGCCTGGTGGGTTGCTGTCCATGGGATCGCACAGAGTCAGACATGACTGAAGCAACTTAACATGCATGCATGCATTGGAGAAGGAAATGGCAACCCACTCCAGTATTCTTGCCTGGAGAATCCCAGGGACAGAGGAGCCTGGTGGGCTGCCGTCTATGGGGTCGCACGGAGTCAGACACGACTGAAGCGACTTAGCAGCAGCAGTCATATTTGAGGAAGCTGAAACTTAGACCAAAGAAAAAACAGAAAGAACATTCAAAATAAGGAATTATATTTTATATAAAATCACAGTCCTTTTGACTAATAGTATAAACTCACACACACTGAACAAAATATCAGAACATATACAACAGTATATATATATATATTTATATGTATGTGTGTATACACACATATATAACACAGAATGTATAAAACAGTATATATGTATATATATATAGAAGAATGTATGAAATATATAAAACAAAAACAGAAAAAAACCAGTTTGTTCACAGAGGGTGAGATTTTAAGTTAACTCTTAAAACTTAAACAGTGAAAAGTAAATAGAGAAAGAAGATTAAAATATCAACTTAAAAGCATGATTGAAAAGGCGTAACTGAGCTTTGCCCACAACGAAGAAAGAATCCGTGCATCTTTCAGATACTTGTGGAATACTTATTTTTAAATTTTCCCCTAGTTTTAGTGCTTAAAGAAAATTCAGTAGATTTCAAAAAGTGAAACTCACAGGGACCACATTCTCTGAATCCAAAGCAATAAAACTAGAAACCAATAACCAAAGAATGGCCCCAAAACATCCCTACTCAGAAACATGGACCAAGAACCTCTGAATAACTTATGAATGCAAGGGAAAATAAAACTGAAATTAAAGCTGCTTAATAATGAGAGTATTCCATGTTGAAATACGTGAGCACAGGCAAAGCAGTCCTCAGAGGAAAATTTACAACTTTAATGGATTTTCAGAAAATAGGAAAGACTAAAAGTAAATTAGCTAAGCATTTAATTCAAGAAGTTAGAAAAATAACAACAACAAAAAAATAACCTCAAGTAAATATGAGGAAATAATTACCGACAAAAGACAGAAGCGCTCATTTCTAGTTTCACATAATTCCATTGAAAACAGCAAAATCGATGAGTAATTTTAGACTCTTTAAGTGCCTGAAACACTTGTCAGTATTGTGAGACATACAGGTGATCAACAGGCACATGAAAAGAGACTCTGCATCTTTAATTATCAGAGAAACCACAACAAGACGTGACACCTCCCACCATGCGCGCTTGTGTGTTCCGTCAATTCAGTCGTGTCCGACTCCGTGAAAATAGCCGCCAGGCTCCCTTGCGCATGGGATTCTCCAGGCAAAAATGCTGGAGTGGGTTGTCACGCCCTCCTCTAGGGGATCTGCCCAACCCAGGGATGGAACCTGCATCTCTTGCATCTTCTGCATTGCAGGTGGTTTCTTTACTGCTGAGCCACTAGGGAAGCCCAATTCTCACAATGGTTATTGTTAAAAAGACAACAAATAAAAAGCGCTGGTGAGGATGTGGAGAAAAGGAAACTCTGTACACTGTTGGTAGAAATGCGAATTGGTGTGACCGCTATGGAAAAATATGGAGCCTCCTTCAGTTCAGATCAGTTCAGTCGCTCAGTCGTGGTGGACTCTTTGCAACCACATGGACTGCAGCACGCCAGTATTCCTTGTCGATCACTAACTCCAGGAGATTACTCAAACTCAAGTCTATTGAGTTGGTGATGCCATCCAACCATCTCATCCTCTGTCGTCCCCTTCTCCTCCCACCTTCAATCTTTCCCAGCATCAGGGTGTTTTCAAGTGAGTCAGGTCTTTGCATCAGGTGTCCAAAATATTGGATTATTGGCCAAAGTATTGGAGTTTCAGCTTCGGCATCCTTAAAAAACTTAAAATTGAACTACCATATGATCCAGCTATTCCACTCCTGGGTAAATATCTGAAGAAAACAAAAATGCTTCAAATAACTCAAATAAATACATGCACCCCAATGTTCAGAGAAGTATCATTTACAATTGCCAAGACTTAGAAGCAAACTAAGAGTCCAACAAGAGACAAATGGATAAAGAAGATGTGATATTTAGATATGTCTGTGTGTGTATAAAATATATATATAATGGAATATTACTTGGCTGTTTAAAAAATGAAAATCTGCCATCTGCAATGGCATGAAGAGACTGGGAAAGAATTACGCTTAGTGAAATATATCAGACCAAGAAAAACAAACACAGCATGATATTTCTTACATGTGGAATTTGAAAAAATAAAAGAAACCAGTGAATATAATGAAAAATGACTCACAGATAGAGGACAGACTAGTGGTTAGCAGAGGGGAGAGGGGAGGACGGATGAACAAAATAAGAGTGGGGCCTAAAGTGCAAACAGACATGTGTAACGCACACTACAGGGATCCGTCACGCAGCACAGGGAACACGACCAGCACTGTGCAACAGCTGTAAGTGGAGTGTAAACTTCAAAACCTGCGTGTCACTGTGCTGTACACCTGAACCTATATAATACTGTAAATCAATTAGACCTCACTTTTTAAGTAAAATTTTTTTAATTTTGGATATTAGTATAAAATTAAATTAAAATAAAATATTTACTTTGAAATCATTATTGACCCAGATAACCACTATGGTGTGATTACCCACCTAGAGCCAGACATCCTAGGATGTGAAGTCAAGTGGGCCTTAGGAAGCATCACTATGAACAAAGCTGGTGGTGGTGATGGAATTCCAGTTGAGCTATTTCAAATCCTAAAAGATGATGCTATGAAAGTGCTGCACTCAATATGTCAGAAAATTTGGAAAACTCAGCAGTGGCCACAGGACTGGAAAAGGTCAGTTTTCATTCCAATCCCAAAGAAAGGCAATGCCAAAGAATGCTCAAACTACCGCACAATTGCACTCATCTCACACGCTAGTAAAGTAATGCTCAAAATTCTCCAAGCCAGGGTCAGCAATATGTGAACCATGAACTTCCAGATGTTCAAGCTGATTTTAGAAAAGGCAGAGGAACCAGACACCAAATTGCCAACATCCGCTGGATCATCGAAAAAGCAAGAGAGTTCCAGAAAAGCATCTATTTCTGCTTTATTGACTATGCCAAAGCCTTTGACTGTGTGGATCACAATAAACTGTGGAAAATTCTGAAAGAGATGGGAATACCAGACCACCTGACCTGCCTCCTGAGAAATCTGTATGCAGGTCAGGAAGCAACAGTTAGAACTGGACATGGAACAACAGACTGGTTTCAAACTGGGAAAAGAGTATGTCAAGACTGTATATTGTCACCCTGCTTATTTGACTTATATGCAGAGTACATCATGAGAAACGCTGGGCTGGAAGAAGCACAAGCTGGAATCAAGATTGCCGGGACAAATATCAATAACCTCAGATATGCAGATGATACCACCCTTATGGCAGAAAGTGAAGAGGAACAAAAAAGCCTCTTGATGAAAATGAAAGAGGAGAGTGAAAAAGTTGGCTTAAAGCTCAACATTCAGAAAACCAAGATCATGGCATTTGGTCCCATCACTTCATGGCAAATAGACGGGGAAACAGTGGAAACAGTGTCAGACTTTATTTTGGGGGGCTCCAAAATCACTGCAGATGGTGATTGCAGCCATGAAATTAAAAGACGCTTACCCCTTGAAGGAAAGTTATGACCAACCTAGATAGCATATTCAAAAGCAGAGACATTACTTTGCCAACGAAGGTCCATCTGGTCAAGGCTATGGTTTTTCCTGTGGTCATGTATGGATGTGAGAGTTGGACTGTGAAGAAGGCTGAGCGCCGAAGAATTGATGCTTTTGAACTGTGGTGTTGGAGAAGACTCTTGAGAGTCCCTTGGACTGCAAGGAGACCCAACCAGTCCATTCTAAAGAAGATCAGTCCAGAGTGTTCTTTGGAAGGACTGATGCTAAAGCTGAAACTCCAGTACTTTGGCCACCTCATGCGAAGAGTTGACTCATTGGAAAAGACTCTGATGCTGGGGGCAGGAGGAGAAGGGGACGACAGAGGATGAGATGGCTGGATGGCATCACCGACTCGATGGACATGAGTCTGAGTGAACTCCGGGTGTTGGTGATGGACAGGGAGGCCTGGCGTGCTGTAATTCATGGGGTCGCAAAGAGTCAGACACGACTGAGCGTCTGAACTGAACTGAACTGAACGGAAGGCTCCACAATTGCCTGTAGAAATGCAGAAAACCAGAATACACCAATACCCACAAAAGAAATAAAAAAGTAACCCAAGATATGCACCCCACCCTCACCAGCTGGACCCAGTCTCCTAGGTACAGAAGTTTCCTGGGCTATTTAAACTGCCCCTCGGACAGAGGAGATAAGTGTCTGACACCTGTATTTTCATGAGTACTTCTTGGTATTATTTGTTCCTTTCTGGCTTTTTGACTTGTAATATAAGTCACTTGCCTCCATTTTTGGGGATAGAGCTAAATAATGGTATGACTTTCCTCTGCGTTTTGCGAGCTGTATCCCGTGGACCCGAAACACTTAAGGTTTCCTTAGGACGGTTTTAGAAATTCGGCAAGTTTGTTTATTTCCCCTTGACCCGAGAGTTGTTAATAGACGGTTTTGTTTTTCCAGGTGGAAATGCCTTTTGTTTTTTTATTTTCTTATTAATTCTTAGTTTTATTGCATTTAGTCAGTGAGGGTAGCTGGTAATATTTATATTTTGGGGACTTTACTGAGGTTTTCTTTATGGCCTAATAGATGGTCATTTTTTAAATGAATGAACTTGGAAAGAAGGCATGCTGTCTATTACAGGGATACAAAATTTGAAATATATCCACAGAGTCTTCCTTACTGGCTGTGTTGTTTGGTCTTTGATGTAATAAGGCAGATAAGTATTTCCCACGCTGATTCTTTTGGCATCGTGATCTGTCTAGGACTGAAAGGGTAAGTTGCCCTCCTGCATATGTCTGTCTTTACGTCCTGCTCCTGGGAACCTCTGTTCATGTTTTCTCTCCTCTCCTATGGTTTCTGTTACATGACAGTCACTTCTGTGTAAGCTAACGCATAGACACTAATAAGTTTTACATCTTCATTGTGAAATGTGGCCGTTAGCATTATAAAATATCCTTTTTTTCATTTAAGTTTTATGGGCCCAAATTCTACCTTGTCAAATTGCAACACCTGCTTTCTTTCAATCAGTGTTTGTATTACTGGACTTTTATTTTTTTTCTCAGTTACTTTGATTTAGGCATATCTCCCAGATACAGCTTTGAGTTGTGTTATGCTTTTGAGCCAATCAAATGTAATTTTTTAAATGAGTGAGTTACGTTTATTGATATAACAGTATGTTCAGCTTGGTTCCTTCATATCTCATGTAATATAACACATACACATGTTTATATGTATGTAGGTATGTGTATATTATGTATATTATGATCACACACGTGCATATTTAGTCTTTCACTATGGGGTCCTTTTCTGTGCTATTCTGACATTATTTACCAGAATTGGTATTTAAAAAAGTTTATATTTTCCTTCTTGTGTTTCTCCTGTTACCTTTGCATGCTAGTCCGGTCTCCTCTTTCTTCAATCAGCCAGTCTCAGTATGCTGCTAAGCTGGTCTCAGTATAGCCAGATACAAATAAACCAAACTGAGTATCAGGTTTGCATTAGACTCTAAGGTCTATATTTTAGATTAAAAAAAAAAAACAAACCATCTCTTAAGCATCTAAATGATGCATAGCCAGTTGTGGACTGTAGGCCACCACGCTTCTCTGTCCATGGGACCCTCCAGCAAAAATACTGGAGTGGGCTGCCATGCCCTCCTCCAGGGGATTTTCCTGACCAGAGATCGAACCCATGTCTCCTACATCTTCTGTGTTGACAGGCGAGTTCTTTACCAGTAGCACCACCTGGAAAGCCCTCCTCCATCCATGGGAGAAGAGAGAAAAGCAGATCGTTTTGCATATGGTAAAATTTCTCCCAGATTCCTGATTAAGAATGGGTCTCAGTTATGGGAATAGACTCTTACTGGTAACTCGTAGCTCTGTTTCTTTTCTGCTCCTCTTCCCTGACCAGTGAATTGTTAGATGATGTGCTCAGTCTCAGTCGTGTCTGACACTTTGCAACCCCATGGACTGTAGCCTGCCAGGCTCCTGTCTCCATGGGATTTCCCAGGCAAGAAGACTGGAGAGGGTTGCCACGTCCTCCTCCAATCTTCTACTCCTAATACACATGATAATATAAGGTGCTACGGCTTGATTTGTCAGTTGCAAGTAATATTTTACTCTTAGCTAATACCTACCTGGTAATCAGTGAGCTGATCTACCCTCCTCTTTCCCCTCACGTTTTTGCTTACATCTTTTCTATATCGTCAGAACACACAGCACAGGGCAAATTTGTCGTCCTAGACTCATCTTTCAGTCTTAGTCCTGCAGTTAAATACCTTCAGTTCTTTCTGAAACACTTTAGGCCAAGTCTTTTCTAATTGCTTTCTGGTTGTCTAAGGCCCATTCTCATGCAGACTCCCCGGAAGGGCTCACAGGAATGCTTTCCTTGAGTTCTTGAATGTCCCGCAGTTTCTCCGTGGTCTTTGTACTTGAAGGAAAGCTGGGCTGCTCACAAAATGCTCCCATCACACTTCCTTTTCTTGACTGTCTTTAAAAGGTTGCTTTCTTGCGTGAAGTGTTTCTGTTGGGAAGACTGACACCACCCTCACTGTTTTTCTATTACTAGTTATTTTGACATGTTGCCTGGATTCTCAAAGAACATTTTCTTTACTTTTTGAAGACCAGTAGCCTTCCTGGGATACACCTAAGGCTTTTCTATTGTCAGCTACAAACTGGCACTTGCCATGGGTGCCTGCCATCTGCCTCTGCAAGAATTAAATCACAGGCTGCTGCAGCTGCTGACCTTCAATGCCCCCTGAAGGAGTTCCGAGTGGAGAGCAGGAATGAGGCACTCTGTGCTCTGCAAAACCTGGCAGAAGAGGTCCTCAGATCATTGGATATTTTCAGAAACCGATTTTATGAGTCCAATTCTTGTATTGCCTTAAATTTAGAAAAGCACTAAAATCTTTCATGGTGATTATTGTTTCTCGTGACTAGCAGGAGCTTCACAAGACCAGCAGAAACTTTCTAACAAATAACAAATAATGTGCTTGATTGCATGAATTCCCCTTCACCAAAATCACATGTATACTGTCCTTCCCCCCTACCTCTTTGGAGCAGTCTCTCAGAGCCCTCTGAGGTGCTGTGTCCTGGGCTGCAGTCCTCATTTTGCTCCCGATAAAATTTTAACTCACAGCTCTCACACTGTGCATTTTTTAAGTCGGTTTGCTCATGTGTAAAACGCCTTTTTCAGTACAGAGACTGAAGTTGCCCTTTTTCTCTGGAAATCATGACCAGCTCGAACATGGCTTCTGTGTGGCCCGTGTCCTATCTCCATGTCGAGCCTGGTGCTGAGATGTGTCTCACTCCGGTTCTGGGTTTCCTACGGCGCTGCAGTCCTTACCTCCAGGACAGTGTCGTCGCCTGTCGACTTTCACGGGGGAGGCTCCCCCCACACTGCCTGAGCCGTGTCCCCCCGCCCCCGACCCCAGTGTGTCTGTCCTGCTCAGCTCGGCTTCTGACCCCACATTCGCCCTCAGAGTGAGGCTCTGTCCCTCACAGCCTGTCTTCCAGTCATCTGAGAGGCCCAAGTCACCTCTGCAGCCCCAGCGCCCTCCTGCACAACAGTCTCCACTCTCACCAGCAGCTCCAGCTGAGAACGGGGCTTCCCAGCCTGGCCAGGTGCAGCCGCGCTTGCACATTCAGAGTGAGGCGCTTGACTGGGGGGATACTGTGGTTTCCACCAGCGACAGATGCAGGCCCTCAGTGCCTTTGCTTCCCGGCACCGGCTGGCCAGGACTGATCCTGGGCCGCCTTGGCTGAGGGTGGTGTGGCCACACCTTTCCGCATTCTAGGCTCTGCCAGAGCTTCACCTAGTTTTGGTAGCCTGCAGGGTCACATCCTTCACCACCCTATTTTGTTTGGGTTGTAGAAAGCATCTTGAGGAGACTCAAATCCATAGTCTAATGCCACAGTCTAATAGATTCGTTAATGTTGATAGATTGAATTATGTGCTAAAAAAGTTTTAATATTTCATAGTTTACTTAAGAAAATACAGAAAAAATGACATATAGCAATAACCATATTCAATCTTCCACCCAGAACCTAGTATGTTCTTTTATTCATTCAAATCTTATTTTTATCTTTCTTGGCAAAATTTTGCAGTTTTGTTTCTTTTGGTTCTATATTAGTCTTCATAATATTTTTCCTAGGTTAGTATTTTATTCTAGTGCTGCTTTGTGAACAGAATACTAGTTACGTTTTGCATTAATGTGCTAACTGCTTATAGATCACATCTAAGGTTATTATTGATTTTTGTATACTTATTTAGGAACAACATACTTTTATGTTTCCTTGGCTAGATAAAAGATAAAATAGATTTTTAACACAAATATTAGGATCAAACATGTTTATTTGTTGAAATGAAATGTCAATGGGGAATTTAGAGAGTATGATTTTAATGACCAATTTTCAAATCAAAAGATCTCTTTAATGGCTTATGGTCGTAGTCATAGATAAATCACAACTGATTTAATCAGTAGAATTTAATCAGGAGAAATATGCAAGGATTTGATCCGCAGGTCTGAAATATCTTTCAAAGTGACATAATTCTTTGTAATAACACATTGTTCTTAGAGCAAGATCTTGTAAATGGCCCCTTTGGAGATGTTCTGAGAAATTGTATCTGTTTATAATCTGGTATTGGAATTTGAACAGAAGTTTGAATATTAGAAAAAGAAACTCCTTGGAAAAATCACCCAGTAGAGTTTTTGTAACAAAAATTCTGCGAATCAAATAATGAAAACACACTTTGGCCCATCTGAGCGACCTCTGTCTGTCTAAATAGGAAAGGCCCAGTGGAGACAACTGTGCCTCTCTTTGTCCAACTTTCTGAGAATCGTCCTGGGAGCACAGATACAGCCGGCTCCGCAGGCTCATCTTCGGGGAAGTTCGGGAGATCTGAGAATAGCAGTTCCCAGGCAAAGAGAAGCTGATTCTGGGGTGGAAAGAAGAAGGAAAGTTAAGGTGGCACCAAGAGGAAAGAGTGGGGACGGAGAGGAAAGAGCGGGGACAGGAGAGGAAAGAGCGGGGACAGGAGAGGAGACAAAGCAAGGCCACTGTGGACCCCAACTTCGGGTACAAAGTCAGCAGTGAGAGCCGCTGTGCTGGGATACCCCCGCCAGCCACAGCCCTGCTCTGTCTCCATGGCAAGGGACCTCAGGAGTGAATAAGGCTGTCGGAATGACCCCCACAGCAACAGCTGTCAGCAAACCACCCTGGGAGTTCGGCTCTTGGGGATCATCTTGACAGAAGCGACTCCAAAGGTCTCTGCTGCATGTGTGGCTCCTCTTAGGCTAAGAACACAATCACCTAAACTTGGATTAACCCTTATTTTTGCAAGGTGAGTCCCAAGGACAGAGGAGCCTGGTAGGCTACAGTCCATGGGGTCACACAACAGTCAGACACGACTTAGCGACTAAACCACTGCCACAACCCTCGTGAATTACACAGTGGACAGTGAGCTTCCTCAACTATAGAGTGAAAAGTTTAGACTGGATGACTGTTCCTAGCCTGTTTCAACTCCAACATTCCATAAGGCTCTGGAACCCACAGTGGAAGTTCACACTGGCAAATGCATTCACCTGACAATTACATATTCAGTACAAACCAGCTCCCAATGCAGGATGCAAGCCAGCTGAAGAAGCATACGCAGAAATGGGGGTAAGGGCTGCAAAGGGGCACAAGCTTTCTTTCTGGGGAGATGGAAATGTGCTAAAGATGGTGATAGTTGCACAATTCTCTAAAAACACTAACAAATCTTGAACTGGGTAATTAAAATGAGCAAATTTTATAGCATGTATGTCTCAATAAATCCATTTTTAAAAAGAAAAAACGACTTCTCCAGTGGTCCAGTGGTTGAGAATCCCCCTGCCAATGCAGGGGACACGGGTTCAATCCCTGTTGAGGAAGAGTCCGCCTGCTGTGGGGCAGTAGCCCTGGGTTCTAGAGTCCACATGCTGTGACTACTGAAGCCCACACACCCTGGGCCCCTTGATCCACCACAAGAAAAGTCACTGCAACGAGAAGCCCATGCACCACAACAAACAATAGCCCCCTTACCATAACTAGGGGAAGACCGCACGCAGCAACGCAGACCCAACACAGCCGATGAATGAAGGGAGAACTAGCGTGGCCTGGCCTGGTTCTATAACGCTCCCAGAAGGAAAACCAAGAGAGGCACGGTGGGGAGTCAGGTGTGACAGCAAAGTGCCGGGGTCCAGCCCCAGCTGATCCAGGGTATTTGAAGGGGAGACAGCTTCGGCGACTAGTTAAATATTCATCAAAGATATAAAGAGTAATAGAATGAGGACAGCTCAGTAGGAAAATTCAGTGGAGAAAAGAGGCTGAGTAGCTTGGTTTACATGGGAGACCAATAAAACTTCAAGACAAGAAGCTTGCACTACTTACGTAGGCCGCAGGCGTCCTTCCATTCTCCCGAAGGAGAGGAGACACTGAGGCCTCCTCGGTCGGATCTTAGAAGCCCAGGCATAATTAGTAAGCATGGCGGGTTCCGCGCTCCAGATGGAGACTCAACCAGAGTGAGAGAGCGAGAGCGACATGGGGAGACCAGTATTTCGAGGAACTGATCCCAATTCTTTATTTTCCATGGTCTACTTTTATACACTGAGATGTTATGCAAAAGTCACGCGGGGTCAGCAGTCCTGACTTTTATCAAAGGCAGGTGCTTCATACAAATGTATACAGAGGTCTTAGGGGTGTTACATCATCTTCTGGCCAGGGGGGCCTGCTGACAATTTATGACCCTCTCCTTGTGACAACAGTCAGTCAAACCAGGACACTTATTTCTCCAGGGGTGATTATTCTTAAAACAGACACCACCCAAATAAAGTTACATTCCTATAGGGTGACGGTGTAGTGGGTTTTAGTTAAGGAAAGAATTTACTTAACCTAAGGTCTAACGTGATTAATATCAAAGGTTAATACTTATTTCTTCTATATATTCATTAATGTGTGTAAGGGCAGGGGATGTGGAGACTTAGCAACAAACATTGGCTCAACAAATGAAAAACCCTTCACCAATACAATTTCTAATCAGCCCATTGTACTTATACTAATAGTTTTCTAACTTTTCTAAGGAACCTGTTTTTAGAAGGTTTAAAGCATCTCGTGCCTCTCACGGTTGGGAGGCTGTGAGCAATCACATGTGGCCGGACAAGCCTGTCAGGCAGGCTAGAGAACCATCAGAGGAGTTTGTATGTTGAAACACTCCTATCATGCCCAGGAATTATTATTAACTGGAGCTCTAAGTTAACTCCTTCTCTGAAAGAGGTGGTGGGGGACAGCCCCCTGTAAAGTCAGAGGTGTAAGTGAGAGCACAAAGTAGTAAAGTAGGCAGGCTCTGGTTATGGGGGTAGATGCTCGAGGATTTCCAGGGGGACTTCTGAGGCTCGATCCCACCTTTGCGTATGTCGAGCATCCTTCCTCATGACCTTTGCCACGGGTGGAGTACCACATGGTCCTGCCCACAGCTCAACCTGAGAAGTACCAGCAGGGCCCTGATTCAGTGAGGACTCAGCATCACCCGATCATCCTTTTCCTTCAGCCTCACTCTCTTCCTCTGTGTCAAGGCCTGTGTGGACACTGCCTGGCGAGACAGAAGCTGACATCTGCCTGTGGGCTGGGCCTCGACCCAGGCTGGCAATCATCCAAGAAACCGTCCAAGGTAAGAGGCAATTTCTCTCCTCTACTTCCCTCGCATCCCCCAGGAAAATGATACCAGGAAGGCACCTCCCCTCTGAGGGCAGGATGATGCAGGGATCCTAAGATGGCTCCTCATTACAATGTTTGCAATTATTTCATATTTTGATTTTCATAATAACTCTTCCTGGTTGTGTTGACCAGAGGGAACTTTTATTCCCCAAAGTGCCCATGTCAAATTTGCCATTATCTCCCAGGAAAAAAAAAAAAATCAAATGGAAAAGCTTTTAAAAAGAGATAAAGTTTACTCATTGGAAATTAGAAATGAATATTTATTGTCAGATCTCTGTCTAGATTAAAACCTTTCATTTAACACCAGTTGAAAGTGTAAACTATTCACATGTTTACATTTCGGTGACTTCTGTTCTCTAATGATTCCATTTTCTAGACTGTATTACTGGTAAGATAATGAAATGCCTCATCAGCTTGGAGCATTAAGCAAACAACTAACTTCAACTTTTTGAACAATGAATAAAAAAATAGAGTGGGCCCTAACAACTTATTTTCAGTTTAATGCAATAGACAGCTAACTTCCCAAAATGTAGTAATTAAAGAGAGGACTGCCAACAGCAATGGAGATGCATTCCAGTTTCCCATACACAGGCAAGGGGGCCATGAGAACACATTCACTGCTCTCACACAAATCATGATTTTTGGCAAGATTCAACTTTACCAGAAGGGAAGGGAATAGGAAAAAAAAAAAGAGAGAGAACACAGTATTCTCCACTTCTCCAGCCAGAAAAGTTGAGCTCTTGCTGTTTGAATGACATTAAAAAATTGTTCACTCCATCCTTCTGTCTTAGGTTATTACCTAAGAAAATGTTATCATTAATAAAATAATCCTTCATCTGTTTATGGTGCTTAAAGGTTACAAAACACTTACACATGTGTTATCCCATTCAAGTGATGCACTCTTTCTGGAACACAGAAAGCTGAATATGCCTGGAGATAAATGAACATACATCTTGAAAGTCAAGATTTTATAAAACAAATCTGTTTTCTGAAACTTTCCATGAGAATGTTTTACAGACCCTTCAAAAGCACCGTTTTATCCATACATTTAAGTGCTAATAATCTATGACCTAGAACTATTTTATCCATCCCTCTATTTTGTAAGTCCCTAAGTCCATGGAAATGACGTGTTTTTCTGTTGTCATTACGCCAAGCATGCCTGCTGGCCTTGAAGGAGTCAGAGAAATGCTTTCTTTAGAATTACAAAAGGCATTGCGGTTAAAGAATTAAGACATAACACCTATCTGCAAAATATTTACAATCTAATAGGGAAAACAAAATATTCCTAAAACGGAAACTAACAAAACCGATGACTAGGAATGACTCAGTGGTGAGGGAACACACTAGAAGCATCCCCTGAAGAAGAAGCCCTGATTACCTGGATGAGCAGCGCCTGGAAGGTTGAGGGTTGTTCCGAGGAAGTAAGGAGGGGAGATGCTCTCGCCCCTGCAGGAGACCCTCAGGGCAAGAAGGCGCCCGACATCTACGGGTTGGAGAGCAGAGCCTAGTCCAGGTGGACCATACATTTTGAGCAAAAGGGGTCGTAAAGAATAAAGGTGCCCATAGGTTGGGCCAGATTGTGAACAGCCATGAATTATAGGCTCCAGTTTTTATTTGATCTTGCAGTGAATCAGGAACAAAAAAAAAAAAAAAAGGAAATAACCTTTTTAAGCGATATTTTAGCACAATGAATCTGACAATGATGTCTGAGATGAATTGAATGAGAAGGAAGTTTGGGAAGAGGATACCAATTGTGACAGCCTTCTAATAATTTCAGCATCAGGTGACTGAGACCCCCACTCAGCCAGCGGCAGTCAGGGAATGAGGAGAGATGGGTGGGCAAGGTGTGCACACACACGCGGAGCCACGAGGCCAGGCTGGCAGGGGTGGAGGAGGCCCGCAGGGGAACTGACCGAAGATCCAACGCAGGCGACTCGGAAATAAACGATGGAGCAGGGGGCTGGCTTGCCTGGAGGAGATGAGGCTTCGGGGGCCATTGCTGATCTGAAGGGACAGCCCGACTCTGGGGTAGAAAGGTGCAGGGCAGCGCTCCAGAGGAGATGGGACAGGCTGGGCTGTCGTTAACCACTGATGCCACCTGCACAGAAAAACTGCCAGGCGATGTCCACAACCCGCCCCTAGGGCAGCCACGGACTCCCCGAGCCACTTCTGAGCTTGCTGTCCACACACAGAGCAGGGCCGTCTATCATATTTGCTGTTTGTGTGGTTACTTCTGGTCTTTGCCGTATCTTTGCAAAGATGAGGTCTCACACTTAGCATTACAGAACCCAATCAGGTCGGAGCCAGGAGGAGAGGCCATTCCAACTGTCTTGCATTAAGCCCATTTCATCAGGGAGGCAGAGCTAGAACAAGGAAACTTGGCCAGTTGAGTTTTCAAGCATGCCCAGCCCTGCTCTGGGGCTCTCTCCCCTTATACTACTCTGTCTCGTATTTGGGGTGGCCAGGGTATGTAATTTCAGAATTGTTGTAAGGCGATTTGGAAATTTTTATGAGGAAGTCAAGAAAGCAGAACATCTTGGTGGTGTATCGTTCACCAAGAAGGAAATTGCTATTTTTGGACAAGAACTATCTCTAAAGATATAACTGGGTCCACAGGGAACTGCCTTCCACTTCCTTACGCTGACCCTTTGAATTAAGACCGGGGTCGCCCACAAGGTTGGCTTGGGAAAAGGAGCCTGGGTGCCTTTCCATGGACCTCTTCCCTCTTCTCACCGGGGTCATGACCCCTTGTTCCTTCCAGGTCGTAGTCCTGCCTTGTTGCTCCTCCCTGGACAGAAATCCCCTTGCTTCCTTCCTCCCAGCTAGGGCGACCCTATGTCCTAATTTGTCAAAGACACTCTTGTTTTTTTTACCCAGTATTCCAGTGCTATTATAAACACAGCCTTTCGCACTCTCAAAATGTCTGGTGTGGATAATAAAATAAAAGACTACCACTTATAGCATATGCCCCCAAAGGTTAAATGTTTGTTAGCTTGTCTAACCAAGAAATTCATAGTAGATATTTTTTCTGCTGCCAGGTCAGCACCCACCCCTGCCCACTGGCCAGTCTGATGGTCTTAGCGGGGACCTCCACCCAACCACGTGGGTCACACAGTAAGTGGAGCCTACTCATTCAAGCCAATAAACACCCTTTATAATGACTCTAGGTCAAGCTGGCCTACCAAAGAGAACCCTACTAACACAAAATGCCTTCGGTACTCACCAGCTTTGATTCCCCACTGCTTCTGGCACTTACCCAGATTTGCAGTTTCATATCGTGACTTCCGTTAGGCCGCTTCTATACACCAGAGTGAATTTCTGTTCTTAACTTTGCTGATTTTTCCTTTCAAATAGTTTCCTACGCTGTCTCATGGCCACCGTCCATCAAAACATAACTTGCTTCACAAACGGGTATGTCCATTCATTCGACAAATATTTACCATATTCCAACGGAACTCTTTGTAATCTAGGAAATACAATAATAAATGAGATGGGCAAGGTTCCTATTTCCATATAAATCTAGAAGGGAAATCTGATTTAAATATATTATTAAGTTACAAGTGTGATCAGAGCTACAAGGAAAAACATCCGAAGTTGTGTGATGGTAAGCATCACCTCCTTTTTGGTGGGGAAGAGGATCAGAGACGTAAAAACTGGGGAGAAATTAGCTTGGAACAAAGGGTGAATGAGGAAGGCATTCAAGAGGAAAGGAGCTCCCGGCACAGTGATGGGGAGATGGGGACCACGTCACGACATCAGAGGCATGTAGCGAAGAAAGGAGGGTGGCCAAGGTGTCACAAGGCCAGTGTACATGGGCAGCAGCAGTCAGGAGACCCAGCTGGAGGCCTGGGCACAGCTGAGTGATGGCAGCAGGGCTGGCAAAATCCAGCCCCCTGGAAACACGCTGAGGATGGAGGCATTCAGCCTTCCAGACGCCTCACCGCCCGGGACGGCTACAAAGGTGGCAAGCGTGATTCCCAGCTGGAGGGTGAACCTGAGCAGAGATGAGGGAGTCAGAAGAAGAAGAGGTGACCGGGGCAAGTCATGAGCTCTGTTCTGACATCTTCAGGACATCGGTGAGGCATCTCCAGGCAATGTGGATAGGATGCTGACATGTGTGTCTGCATCTCAGACACTGTGAACTGGGGGCCAACAGCTTGTAGACAGGGGAAGCCCTGGGCTTGGATAAGGTTACTCGGGAGCATCTGTGGAAAGAAAAGAGGAAACAGGCCTGAGCACCTTCAATGTTCTAGTAAGGAGGCTGAGAGGTGGAGAAGGACCAGGGAAGAGCTCCGAGGCCAAGTGCTGGAGAAGAGCAGGCTGAGGGTGTCCACTGGGCGCCCCCAGACTCTGCAGGAGAGACTAGGAACTCAGCAGGAGGGACTAGGGACTCAGCAGGAGGGACACCTGAGAAGGAGTGGAGGTGGGATGGGGCCGAAACGTGTGAAGACATGGAACCCCAAGTCCATCGGCAGACGAATGGATAAAGGGGTGGTACATGCAAAACGGAACACTCCTCAGCCATTACAAGGAAATAATGCCACTGCAGAGGCATAGATGAGGCGAAGTAAATGAAATAAGTCTGACAGAGAAAGACAAACTTCATGTGATATCACTTCTACGTGGAATCTAAAAAAATGATATAAATGAACTTATTTGCAAAACAGAAATAAACCCACAGACACAGAAAACAAACTTACGGTTATCAAAGGGTCTACTGGGGTGAGGGGTAAATTAGGAGCTTGGGATTAATATATACACACTACTGTATATGAGATAGATAAACAGCAAGGACCTACCATGTAACACGGGAACTGTACTCAATACCTGGTAATAACCTCTAATGGAAAAGACTAGACAGATGAGAGATAACTGAATTACAACACTGTAAATCTCATATACTTCAAAATTTTTAATGGTTTTTTTAAAAGGGAAAAAAAAACAAAAAGATTGGAATGTTTGAGAGATCCCAAGATTAGCTGCAAAGAGGGCAGAAAGAGGATGCAGGATTTAGGGAGGGTCATTTTGTTTTTGGAGAAGGAAATGGCAACCTACTCTAGTGTTCTTGCCTGGAGAATTCCATGGACAGAGGAGCCTGACGAGCTGCAGTCCATGGGGTCACAGATAGTCAGACACGACTGAGTGACTAACACACACATTTTGTTTTAACACGTGGCTGTGTGGATGGGAGAGGGAGTCTTTTAAATGGAAGGAAATAAGAGTGTGTTTGAGTACTGATGGGAACGATCTAGAGAGTTGAAGAAATAGAAAAGAAGGACTAAGTTTGTGTTTTCACTAAAAAGGTAGAGAAGATTTGACTCAGAATCTTGGATGGGAGGGTTGTTTATTAACGCCCTTATTAAAGGGTCAGGGATATGTAACAGTCACCGAGCAGGCTTTTTAGAGAGTAATTTCCACTTTTTCTCAGCTCTGTGACCACTTTAAATATTTAGAGTAATTTTACCACTGACTCAGGCTATTCCCATTACTACTTTGTTATTTGCATCACACTTAGAAGTAAGAAGCTTTTAAAAACACGACCTCATTCGATACAATAACTCAAGGAAAACACCCTGGGCTTCTGGCACCAACTCTGGTCCTGCAGCTGATCCTGGGTCCATGGGCTCCTACCCGCCTGCCACAGGGCAAAGGTCAACGCAGAGAATGAAAACATGCAGTCCATGGATGCTCCACACTCCGAACACCCATTTCATACCACTGTGATATATGTGTATTCATAAGCACACGTAAATAAATAAATAAAGCATGTTGATGAGGAGAGCGGTTGTATCAGATAAAACAAGGGAAACTTTGTTACCAAGGGGACCATCAGTCATGGTGGTGGAGCCATCGGCTCAGGCTCCGGGGAGGGCACAGGGGGATTTCAGCTTTGCTGGAAGCCAGTGTGGATGAGAAGCAGTCCAAGGATCTGTCAGTGAGATTACAGTGAAACTAAACAAAAGTTATTATTATTTTTTTTCTTTTTGTCTGCACTTTGGAAAACTATTTACACAACTTTTTCTAGATCCAAAAGCAGTTTGGGTATTTAATGTTAATCTGCATCACGGTATAAAAATAGTATTTCAATCAGTAAACAATGCATAAAGATGTATATATTGTGTTATATGTCTGTATAAATTTTATTGTCATGAACATGCTTCCTCTGAGAAAGAAAAAAACAGCACTTGAGGCTTTCAGTGTGTTTTTTTGTTTTGTTTTTTTTAACACTTGAACAAAATAGTTTCATTTATTTTTTTAATTTTATTTTATTTTTAAACTTTACAATATTGTATTAGTTTTGCCAAATATCTAAATGAATCCGCCACAGGTATACCTGTGTTCCCCATCCTGAGCCCTCCTCCCTCCTCCCTCCCCATACCCTTTCAGTGTGTTTTTTAATGTTTCTGAGTAGATATTCATTCTTTGATCCTGACTATTCAGCTGACCTGTAAAGTACCTGAAAGTCCCTTAATACAGAGACGTCTCTTGATTTTTATTTTTCGGTCATGTCCATGTTCCTTTGTGGGTGAGTTGGGTGATTTGGGCTATGTTTAATCAGCTGATAGGGCTTAGTGCAAAAATCAATTAAAGGCAGCCCCCAAACTGATGGATTGCTATGTTAGCGTGGTTTTTCATTAAATAGAGACGGTGACTTTGTAAGGAGTCAAATGAACTCCTCTGCTGTGCAAAGCAGGTCTCATTGACTGAACGTTCACCCTGTCACACCATCTCTCTCCTCCTCCTGGAAAGAAACCCATTTACTTGGCACAATAACTAAACCAATGTTTTACCCTCACACGCGCAGCACTCACTTTTTAATTTAGAAGAATCTTGAAAAACACGAAGCAGCAGAATTTTGGCACGCTCCTCAGAACGCACACAAATAAATCTTTTTCAGCAAATCTCCAAGGGTTTTAGGCAAAACTTCGTGAATGCCAGAGCAGAAAGCTAAAAACAATTTTGGGTTTGTTTGTTGAGCCAAAAAAGTGGACATCATGTCCAAAGTACAATTTAAAGCATTATGTTTTTGTATTAAAGAATCCACTAATGTGCATTTCCAACCCAAGAATTTGTCTGCAGAGTTTCCCAGGCATGGGCTGCTTTTCCAAGTTTTAACTCTTAACAGAGAAACCCAAAGCAGGCAGGCTCCAGGAGATAGCAGTGTTTCTGTGGCAGACCTTGGACTAAACAAGTGGGTCATGTGTCCGAGGGCACCGCACTCAGGCTTTTCTCTGAGATGATCTAAAGCAGCGGAAACTACTGCCATGGGCACAATTTTCTTTCCACCCGACTCTCCATGACCTGTTTCTTCGTGTGAACAGGGGCGAGCACCATCCTGCAGGACGGGACATTAAACCTAATATAAATTCAATAAATATTTGTTGAACCAAAAAATATAAAAGCAGAGATAACAAGCTGTGCTTGCCATTTTTTTTCACTGCTCACCGAGGTCCGAGTGACATACAAAAAGCTGTAGATAATTTAATGTTTACAAGTTGATGTACTTGGAGACAACACAACACTGTACACTTAAAAATCTGTGACGAGGGTAAATCTCATGTTGGGTACTTGCTTTTCACGATTAATAGAACTTTTCTTTCTCTGCTGTCCACAGTCTACCTGAGCCTCCTTCCTGGCTCCAGCACCGCTACAGCCCCTTCTGAAGTCTGACGTGCCCGCAGAGGGCAGACTCTTGGTGGGCTTCGTCTCCACATCCCTCACTGTCAAGTCCGTGGCACTGAGTACCATGGGCACACCTGGAAGGCACTCAGCAAAGGCTTTGCGTCAATAATCCCATTATTCTAATTTTCCACTTGCACTGGCCAGCACTAGGTGGGAAGGCACAGCCATGTCTAACAAACGCGTTTAAACCCCTCCCTTCGGTGCTTCTGGAAGAATGCAGGCACTCGTGCAAGTACTTTAAGCCTAAGCACCAGGAGGGACCTCCTTCCTGCGTTTGTGTAATGTGCAGCGGCCATTCTTGCCCACTCAGGTCTTTATGTGAACATCTGGTTTTCTGCTGCGAGCCTCCCTGTGGCTGGATGGAAGCCACTTTGAAACCTGGAAGCCATGCTTGATGTTCTCTAATTACCTTTTCCCCTCAAACAGGAATAAAATGGAGTGTAAGAAAACTTGGCAATGACTCACTCTGTGCATCGCTCTGATAATTCATAATAGCCCAATCTCATCAGTTCTATTTAACGTACATCAAAGAAAGTCTTGATGCTTCAAGGAGAAGCACATCACACACCAAGCTGACTGGTTTCATTTCAAAGTCATTCCTGTTGCAAAAGCTTGATCACAATCTGTAGGGCTGTGGCACCGCGTAGCCCTGAGCTGCCACCCCTGTCTCCCTTCTCCATGCCCCGTCCTGCTCCCTGCAGTCCAGCCATGCCAGTACAGTCTGCTCATCCAACACTCATCCTCTCTGCCCCTGCAGCACACCAGCCCACTATGTTCCTCACCTGACCACACTCCCACCAACCACTACCAGGTTTAACCTACCAACTTGAGAGTTCAGCTCAAGGGCAACTGGCTCCAACAAATGATTCCTTACACCTACTCAAGGTCAAGTTTTTCTGCTGTACATTCCTGTAAAATCAATCACTTCTATTATCTCATTGCACTTGTCTTTCTAGCTTATAATCGTGTTGCATATATTACTGAGATTATTTCACCAATATCTAATGATAGCAAAAGTCTCACAGGAGCATGTCTATGCGTATCTTCTCCCACAAAGGAGATATTCAAATATTTATTGAATTAATGCATGACAAAAGAATAAATGAATGGACAATAAATAAATCTCACAACCTACTTTGTCCTCTAGAAGCCTCACTTTCTCACTCATCACAATACATTTCATACATTCTTTCCTCTCTTCAAACTTCTGACTTTTTTTCCTCCACTGTCCACCCCTGCTGATGACCTCACACACTCCTGTGTGCTCCATGGAGAACACAGGGACCAAACTCAAGTCTGTCATCTTCCCACCACCAATCCTATAATCCAATAAATATTCACTCCCACCTAGTCTTCAAAACAGATGGAACAAGCAGGAAAAAATAAAGCAAAATGGCAGCCCTGAATCCAACTACGTAATAGCTACAATAAATGTAAATGGACTAAAATCTCCAACTAAAAAGCAGACTGGGAATGAAAAAGCACCAAGACTCAACTATATTATAGCTAGAATAGATGTGTTTTTATCTCTTTTTAAAGAGAAGAAGATATAAAGACACAAGCAGCTGAAAATAAAAATAGGTAAACACGAACCACATGATAGTAAACACAAAAAAGACGAACCGACTACATCAGGCGAAGTATCCTTCACTGTATGTTACTTAGTAACATCCGTAAATAGACTCTAAGAAAAGTAATATTACCAGAGACTAAGGAGAACATTTTATAATGATAAAAGTGTCAGCATATCAGAAATACATAATAATTATAAAGTTGCACGCTCCCAATAACAGCACTTTAAAATATATGAAGCAAAAATTGTGAGAAAAAAAGAGAAAAATAGGCAAGTCAACAATTTCAGTTGAAGGTATCAACAAGCTCCTGTCAGTGATCCACAGAACAACTAAACAAAACACCAGTGAATAATAGATCTCACAAGATAAACCACAGAGTGTCATGATGAAAAGCGACTTTTCAACTGTATATAGAATTTTCATCAACAGAAACCACATACTGGGGTACAAACAAGCCTTGACACATATGAAAAAGCATCACATACAGTATATGTTTTCACAACAGTGGAATTACACTGACATGTAAAACCATGTAAGATAGCTTTTTAAAGCCTCAAATATTTGAAAATTGAGCACTACACTTCTATAAAACCTGTGGATCTAAGAAGAAACCAAATGGAAAACTAGAAAACATTTCAAATTAAATGACAAATAGAATGCAACATACCAAATTTGTAGTTTATAGCCAAGGGAAAAATAAGGAGACCATTTCTAGCTTAAAATGTTGGTATTAGAACAAACTTTAAATGGGATTTAAATCAAGTTTCTATGTTAAAATCAAGTTTCTATGTTACAAAGGTAAAATCAAGTTTCTACGTTAAAAGTTTCTATGTTAAAATCAGGTTTCTATGTTAAAATCAAAACTTTAAATGGGATTTAAATCAAGTTTCTATGTTAAAAGTTTCTATGTTAAAATCAAGTTTCTTTCTTTCTTTCTTTCTTTCTTCAATGTTAAAAACCTATACAAGTTGAGTAACCTACAATTAAAGTAAATCAAAAGAAAAAATTCTAAAGAAAAGCATAAAAATCAATAAAATGGAAAACAGAAAAAGCTACAAAGAGAACTAACACAGTTAAAAATTGATCCTTTGAAAAGATTAATAAAATTGATAAACCCTTCACAAGATTGATCAAGGAAAGAAAAAAGAGAAAGCTAGTTAGCCTTCAGTTCAGTTTAGTCGCTCAGTCGTGTCCGACTCTTTGCGACCCCATGAATCACAACACACCAGGCCTCCCTGTCCATCATCAACTCCCGGAATTCACTCAAACTCATGTCTATCGAGTTGGTGATGCCATCCAGCCATCTCATCCTCTGTCGTCCCCTTCTCCTCCTGCCCCCAATCCCTCCCAGCATCAGAGTCTTTTCCAATGAGTCAACTCTTTGCATGAGGTGGCCAAAGTATTGGTGTTTCAGTTTTAGCATCAGTCCTTCCAATGAACACCCAGGGCTGATCTCCTTTAGGATGGACTGGTCAGATCTCCTTGCAGTCCAAGGGACTCTCAAGAGTCTTCTCCAGCACCACAGTTCAAAAGCATCAATTCTTCGGCACTCAGCTTTCTTCACAGTCCAATTCTCACATCCATACATGACCACTGTTAAAACCATAGCCTTGACTAGACGGACCTTTGTTGGCAAAGTAATATCTCTGCTTTTTAATATGCTCTCTAGGTTGGTCATAATTTTCCTTCCAAGAAGTAAGCCCTAGCAGTAATAAAAGAAGAAACATAATAAAAATGCTGCAGACATTACAGGAATAATAAGGGAATGGTATAAACAACTTTCTATTTATTTTTTTTAATTTAAAAATTTTATGTTTAATTGGAGCATAATTGCTTTACAATATTGTGTTGGTTTCTGTCATACAGCCATATGAATCAGCCATAGGTATACGTATGTCCCCTCCCTCTTGTACCTCTCTCCCACTTCCCACCCCACGCTACCCCTCTAGTTGTCACAGAGTAACAGTTTGAGCTCCCTGAGTCGTACACGAAATTCCCACTGCCTATCTGTTTTACATGTGGTAATGTGTATGTCTGGGCTTCCCTAGAAGCTCAGCTGGTTAAGGTGAGCAGGAGACTCTGGTTCAATTCCTGGGTGGGAAGATTCCCCTGGAGAAGGGATAGGCTATCCCCTCCTGTACTCTTGGGCTTCCCTGGTGGCTCAGACAGTAAAGAATCCGTCTGCAATGCGGGAGATCTGAGTTTGATGCCTGGGCTTGGAAGGTCCCCTGGAGGAGGGCATGGCAACCCACTCCAGTAGCTTGCCTGGAGAATCCCCATGGACAGAGGAGCCTGGTGGGTTACAATCCGTAGGGTCCCAAAGAGTCGGACACGACTGAACAACTAAGCTCAGCACAGCACAACATGTATGTCTCCATGCTGCTCTCTCAATCCATCCCACCCTCTCCTTCCCCCACTGTGCCCATGGGTCTGTTCTCTGTGTCTGCATCTCCATTGCTGCCCTGCAAACAGGTTCATCAGTATCATTTTCTAGATTCTATATATATGCATTAATATACAATACGCTAAGTTAGTTAAGTGTTAGTCACTTAGTTGCGTCTGACTCTCTGTGACCCCATGGACTGTAGCCCACCAGGCTTCTCTGTCCATGGGATTCTCCAGGCAAAAATACTGGAGTGGGTAGCCATTCCCTTCTCCGGGGGATCTTCCCAACCCAGCAATTGAACCTGAGTCGCCTGCACTGCGGGCAGATTCTTTACTTATCTGAGCCACGAGGGAAGCCTGTTAATATATGATATTTGTTTCCCAAAACTGAAACTAACACTAAGTGAAAAAGAAATTCTGAAGAGCTTGTTTCAATCAAAGAAAGTAAATTCATATTAAGAAAACTCCCTAAAATGAAAATGAGGCATAGGCATCACAAAGTAAATTATTAGCCAACATCCTCATTAATAAATATGAAAAGTTCTTGAAAAAAGAGGACTTCCCTGGTGGATCAGACGGTAAAGCATCTGTCTGCAATGCTGGAGACCCAGATTTGATCCCTGGGTCGGGAAGATCCCATGGAGAAGGAAATGGCAACCCACTCCAGTACTCTTGCCTGGAAAATCCCATGGACAGAGGAGCCTGGTAGGCTACAGTCCATGGGGTCACAAAGAGTTGGACACGACTGAGCGACTTGACTTTACTTACTGGGAAAGATTGAAGGCAGGGGAAGAAGTGGATGACAGAGAATGAGATGGTGGGATGGCATCACTGACTCGATGGACATGAGTTTGAGCAAGTTCCAGGTGTTGGTGATGGCCAGGGAAGCCTGATTTGCTGCAGTCCGTGGGGTCGCAAAGAGTCGGACAGGACTGAGTGACTGAACTGCACTGAACTGGAGGTGTGGTGGCTGAAAGCAGATCAGCAGTTGCTTGAGACGGAGAGGGTTGTATAAGGGTGGCAGTAGGAAGGAGGAAGAAAAGATGACACAGGTGTGCAATAAACTCAGGAGTGATGGGAGTGTCTGTTATCTTTTTTTGGGCCGTGGGTGGTATCCAGGATCTTAGTTCCCTGACAAGGGATCAAACCCAAGCCCCCTGAAGTGGAAGCACAGAGACTTAACTAGCAGGAAAGTCCTATGTTCGTTATCTTGATCATGATGGGTGTTGACTACACAAGTGTATACAGATGTCAAAAGTTTCAAAAGTTCAATATATGCAATTTGATGTCAGTTACAACTCTATAAAGTTTTTTAATCAATTACTATTCTACATTTTAGCAAGAACAATTAGAAACTGAAACTTAAAAATATAATTCCATTTACAATAGCTTCCAAAATGTTTAATATTTGGGAGTAAGTTTAACAAAACACATGAAGAACCTCTGTACTTAAAACTACAAAATTTTGCTGTGAGAAATTTTTTAAAAACCCAAATATTTGGAAAAATACATCATGGTCATGGATTAAAAGAATCAATATTATTAAGATATATTCTCTGTAAATTCACTTATAGATTCAGTGTAATCCTATTCATGTTCCCCCAGTCTTTTTTATGGAAATCGACAAGCTGATTCAAAAATTTATATGGAAATGCAAAGGGCCTAGAAAAGTCCAGACAATGTTGAAAAAGCAAAATCAGGCTGAGGACTTTACTATCTGAATTCCAGGTTTACTATGAGGCTTCAGGAAGCCTGACAGTGTAGTACTGGTACAGAAGCAGACAGATGGAGGAAGCAGAATACAGAAGCAGATGACATGCCTATGGTCAACAGACTTTTCACAAGCACACCAAACAACTCAAAAGGAGAGTTAAATTCAGCAAATTGTAATGGAACAACTGACATCCACATAGAAAAAAATTTATTTTGAACCCCCATGCTTCTGCACAGCATAACAAAAAAATTTCAAAATGAATCACAGACCTATATATCTTTGTATACCACAGATCTATAAAGCTTTTAGAAGAAAATATAAGAGAATATTGTTGCAACCTACAGGCAAAGATTTATTAGACAGAGCCCAAAAAGCAAGAGCCATGAAGAGAAAAATGATGAATTAGACTTACCCAAATTAAAAACTGATGCTCATCAAAAGACACCACTAAAATGAATAGGCAGACCACAAATACTTGCAAAACATTTGTCTGACAAAGGCCATATTCGAAATACACAATGACTCCTACAATTCAATACTAGAAAGACGAATAGTCCAACTAAATTAAAATATGGGCAAAATAATAATTGAATCGACATTTCACAAGCAGAGCAGTATGAATGGTCAGTAACCGCACAAACCAGCGCTCGGCACGTCTTGTCATCGAGGAAGTGCAAATTAAAACCGCTATGTGATATCAGTACATGCCCTGCTGCTGCTGCTGCTAAGTCGCTTCAGTCGTGTCCAACTCTGCGCGACCCCATAGACGGAAGCCCACCAGGCTCCCCCGTCCCTGGGATTCTCCAGGCAAGAACACTGGAGTGGGTTGCCATTTCCTCCTCCAATGCATGAAAGTGAAAAGTGAAAGGGAAGTCGCTCAGTCATGTCTGACTCTTAGCGACCCCATTGACTGCAGCCCACCAGGCTTCTCCGTCCATGGGATTTTCCAGGCAAGAGAGAGTACTGGAGTGGGGTGCCATTGCTTTCTCCGACTACATGCCCTAGAATGGTGAAAATTAATAAGACTGATAAAACCAAATACTGACCAGGAAATGGAGCAACGGGAACTTTGGGTGAAACAGAAAATATTACAACCACTTTGGAAAAGTTTCAACAGATTTATTTATAAAGTTAAACCTACTCTGTGCATTTGTCTAAGAGAAATTAAAATCTATGTCCCAAAAAAGTGTAGAAGAATATTCATAGCAGCTTCATTACAGTAACCGGAAGTGACAATCTCCACAAATGACTGCATCTGTTTGTCAAAATTGTACAGTTAAGTGTGTGTGTTTCGATGTCTGTAAATGTCAACGTAAAGAGGAACCATAAGATTTAGAGGTCACCAAGATGGCGGGGTAGGAGATCCCAGCCTCCATCCTCACACAAAGAATCTAAAAAGGATGAAATCATAGGAACAGAGACTAGATTGATGGTTACCAGGGGCCACAGGCAGGGAAATGTGGAGATGTTGGTCAAAGGGTATATACATTCCAGAATAATAATGTACGCATGGCGACTGTAGCTAACAATACTGTAGTCGCCAAGTTATGCCGTTACACTGTTCTGTACACTTACAGGTTGCTCAGAGAGTAGATCATAAATGGTCTCACTGTACCCACAAAATGGTAATTATGTGAGACGAAGGATGTGTTACCTAACCTTACTGCAGCAAACATTTCGCTGCATGCATCTGATAATCACACTGTACACCTTAAATTTTTCACGTAACTCTTAACCCTCTGTACTGTCTTCTCAGGAAAAATGTCTCTTCAGGTCTTCTGCCAATTTTGTTTAATCGGGTTGTTTGTTTTCTTGGTATTTTTGTTGTTTCAGCTGTTTATGCATTTTGGTTACTAACCCTTTATAGCTGCCATATCATTTGCAAATACGTTCTTTCATTCAATAGATTGTCTTTTGTTGTTGCTGATGGTTTCCTTTGTGTGCAAAAGCTTTCAAGTTAGATTATGTCTCATTTGTTTATTTTTTGCTTTTTTTTTCCCTTATTTTAGAGACAGATCAAAAATATTGCTAGAATTTATGTCGAAGTGTGTTATTCCTGTGTTCTTTTCTAGGAATTTTCTAGTTTCAGATCATGACTTTAGGTCTTTAAGCTGTTTCAAGTTTGTTTTTGTATATGATGTGATCAAACATTCTGATCTTATTATTCTACGTGTAGCTGTCTGGTTTTCCCAGCACTAGTTACTGAAGAGACTGTCTTTTCCCTACTGTATACACTTGCCTTTGTTAGGTTAACTAATCATGCATGCGTGTTAAGTCACTTCAGTCTTGTCCAATTCTTTGTGACCCTGTGGACTGCAGCCCACCAGGCTCCTCTGTCCATGGTAATCCTACAGGCAAGAATACTGGAATGGGTTGCCATGCCCTCCTCCAGGGGATCTTCCCAACCCAGGGGCTGAACCTCCATCTTCAGCATCTCCCGCATTGGCAGGCAGGTTCTTTACCACTAACGCCACCTGGGAAGCTCTAATTACTCGCAGGTGAGTGGGTTTATTTCTGGGCTCTCTTTCCTTCCATCGATCTACATGTCTGCTTTTTGTGCCAGTATCATGCTGTTTTGATTACTGTATCTTTGTAGTGTAGTCTGAAGTCAGAGAGCGAGCAGAGTCAGTACTAGTGATTAGGGACGCGATGTCAGTATTAGTAATTAGGGATGCAATGTATTAGTATCTGAAAAGAAGCCACCAGCAGGCAGACAACAGAAAGCTCTGGAACCACAAGAGCACATAGTGTTTCTTCTGAGTCACTCAGTGCTTCAAAGAATTATTAAGGAATGACCCCAGACCACATCTGCTGCCAGCAAATTTGTCAAGTGGTAGAGAGAAATCGGAGACTTCCACATGCTAAGGTTGAAAAAAAAAATAAAGCATTTTTCTCTCTCCTTTGCCTAAGTATCATTTCAGTTCAGCTCAGTTGCTCAGTCGTGTCCGCTTCTTTGTAACCCCATGGACTGCAGCTTGCCAGGCCTTCCTGTCCATCAACAACTCCCGGAGTTTACTCAAACTCATGTCCATTGAGTCAGTGATACCATCCAACCATCTCATCCTCTGTCGTCCCCTTCTCCTCCTGCCCTCAATCTTTCCCAGCATCAGGCTCTTTTCAAATGAGTCAGCTCTTTGCATCAGGTGGCCAAAGTACTAGAGTCTCAGCACAGCAATAATAACTTTACTGTTAAAATTCTAGCAGGAAAAAGAATTCCTAGAAGCCCACATCTAACCTCTAACTTTTTTCCCCACTGAAATATTTATTGCTACAATGTAAATTTTTAGAAAAACAGTTTTTGGGGGAGAATGCCATTATTCTATCATAGCAGAGGAGAATACACTTAAAATGAAGCAAAACAGACTCCAGGCTACACAATACAAGTGAAAATGCAGCTGCTCACACGCTATCAGGAAGGAAAGTAAACAAGGCTACAAGTTGCCACTGGTCTTGGTCACTGGAAGCAGGGTCTCTGTGGCCTGGGTGGAGCATGCAGGTTTTTTTTTTCTGTCCCTGGTAGGTAAGCAGAGTCCCACCTCACACCTAGTGATGATGCCTGGGGGTTTCTGAGCTGCCAAGTAAGTGGGCCTTCATCACACAAACAGAAGTTTTCCCTGATTCCTGAAGGGAGGGGGGTAGTTTAGGACCATGGGGCACTCGGGCGCGTGGGCCTAACCTGGTCTCCCAGGGAAATCAGCAGAGAAAGATTCTGGAGCCTGGGAGAGAGCCCTCTGGAATTCAGAAAACACTGGGTTGTCCTTACTGATGGATGATAACTGGATTAGATGCTCCCCAATTAAATGAGATGAGCACCAACCCTCAGGCTTCGAGCCAGGCAAGACTTGTCTAGAAATCCACTTTTCCAATCTAGCTTTAACAAGAAAAGAAATTTATAAATGGAGATGTCAAAACAATTGTAAAGGAAAATGTCAAATGGAAATTTAGATAATTCTGCTCCTTTAGTGGGAGTTCTAAAGCTACAGATAACACAGCCAAAGCAAAGAGGGCTGGAGCCAAAGTGGACTTCACCGAGATGAGTCATTACTGCAATTTCCAGATCCACCACTCATCCGGGAAAGGCTCGTCACGGAAAAAAGCTCTGCGCACACAGCTGGGCCCTTGGGGTCTACACAGCCCTTGCCCAGCGGTACATGCTGTGGTCTGAACTATCAGAATGTCTGCACACTCCAGGACAGGTGACACGTGCCATGATCAAAGCCAGCAGAAGAAAGTAAAGCACGGGGCAGACAAGGCAACGCGTCCTCCCAGAAGGGCTGATGGCAATCAGGCGCTAATGAGAGCGTCCAGGTGACTAGGAGTGACATCCCAGGAATATCCGTCCCGAGAAGAGGCCTGAAATGATGAAATTACAGCCTTGGTGGTTGAAGGGAGGACAAATTGGGAGCTTCTTACTTCTCAAGTGTGTCAAACACAAGTTAATAACCAGCAGGGCCACACGTATCTTCACCACCACTGGCCATTACCTCCCCGACGTGCTGTCATTCACGCTGCGTCCACAGTGATTACGCTGTTGAACCCAGCAAGTTATTGTACGAGGAGTCCAACCTCAAGGACACGTCATTTTTTTTTTTTTTATCAGATGCACAAACAGTAGGTCTACATGGCAGCAGTTCCAATATCTGGGAACCGCAGAGACTTGATAATTGAAAATTAGCCTAAAATGTGCAAATAGAAGATAAATGAGGTTAATCTAAACTTGCCCACCGTCCTCCTACTTGTTAACCCTGCGACGGGCAGGTCACTCGGCTCCTCGGAGAGGCTGAGGTGGCTCATCTATGAAACGCACCCCTGACACCCGACGGCTGGACCTGGGGCCTCCTGGAGTCCCTTCAGCTGTTCCCTCACTGAGCAGTTATTGTGCCAGGAGCCGGGAGGGGACACAGATGGAACAAGGAGACTTTGTTCCCATCTCCAAGGATCTTACCACCCAACTGGGGCGAACAGATGGTAATAACTATAACAAAGCAGGAACGAGAAATCTAATACAATAGAGAAACAAAATACTAAAGAAATACAAAGAGCCAAGAGAGATTAATCCCATATGGCCCATAGGGGACAGTGGCATGAAAGAGGTGGCATGTGAGCTGACGGTTTTAGGAAGGAAGGAGCAAGGGCCCTCACTAGGATGAAAGCAGTAACATGGAGCAGGAGCAACGGGTCCGGGATATTCTAGAAAGCCAGGGCGGGCCGGCCTTGATGGGAGGTGGACAGACCACATTCCCTGGCTCCCCGTTCTTAAGCAAATTATTTTCAGCTCATGGTCTTAACTCCTTAGAATCCACAACTTTGCAAATCAGCTTAGGACAGACAAGCTGAATTAACTCAAAGTAACGTGAAAGTGAAGTCGCTCAGTCGTGTCCAACTCTTTGTGACTCCATGGACTGTAGCCTAACAGGCTCCTCCATCCATGGGATTTTCCAGGCAAGAGTACTGGAGTGGGGTGCCGTTTCCTTCTCCAGGGGATCTTCCTGAGCCAGGGATCGAACCCAGGTCTCCTGCATTGTAGGCAGACGCTTTACCATCTGAGCCACCAGGGAAGTTTGTGCTTTATTTCAGTAATAGTTGTAAACACAGAATTATAAAATAGGTATATAACTAATAAATATAAGTAATTATATATATATGTAAAGTAATATACGTATATGCATAGGTAGATAACTGCTAAAGAATTTAAGAGTAATGAACTCAGGCAATTTAAACTATTTTCTCATGATACTTTAGATGTTTTTATCGGTGTGTAATACTTGAGATTGGAAGATGGGGGACAAAAGGAAAATTCGATGATGACTGTCAGCATTTCAATAAGAAATCATCTCACAGATGATGATGGTAAAAACAATCTTTGAATTATTTGATAGTGAAATATTTGCTTTATTCTAATTTTTCACAGTGCTTCCCATTCTAGAAAAAGAGGACCAATGAGACCTATGATAAAATGAATAAATGGAAAGTCTGCTGGAGTAGAAAGAATAATAATAATAACAAGCAAACAAAAAAAAAAGTGCAGTGCTGCAAAGCTGCTGCGCTGCAAACCTACCCTAAAGGAAGCAGAGGGCAGGCAGAGTGTGGGGAGGGGAGTGATAAGCCTCTCTAGAGACCCTCTCTAGAACCATGCAACAGCTCCACCCATTAAGATGAGCACAACTGAAGTCATCTCAGAATGTGATCCAGATGCTTAAAGAGAGGCTTCCTATCGCCATACTTGTTTCATCTTCATATGACCAGAGGGTCGGCATGGAGACCAACTAAACTCGATCCATGGCCTCATCTAGCAGAAGCAGTGCAAACGAGGAGAAATTAAAAGCAAAGACCCTTCTGTTGAATACTGAAGAGAAATTTCTAGCATCCAAGATTCCTTTCAAGGGAGCAGGACTTTGCAGATGGAGATGTTCAGATAAAGGCTGGACACAATAGATGGTATTTCTCAAGCATTGTCCTGGGTTCTTTACAAATATTAATATATTTAATTTTTATAAAGCCATATGAGGCGAGGACTTTTCTTATTCTGTATTCAAATGAGAAGGGCTTCCCAGGAGGTGCGTTGGTAAAGAATCCTCCTGCCAACGAAGGAGACACAAGAGACACCAGGGTCAACCTCTGTGTCGGGAAGACCCGCTGGGAAAGGAAACAAAAACCAACTTTAGTGTCCTGCCTGGGAAATCCCGTGAACAGAGGAGCCTGGTGGATTACAGTCCATGGGGTCGCGACGTGTCGGACACAACTGAGCATGCGCACAGACGCAGACGATGAGAAAGCTAAGCCCAGAGATCACGTGACTTTCCTAAAGACAGCCAAGTAGGAGGCCACACAGACTGTCCAGCTCCGGTGGCCACACCCGTGATCAGTCTGCTGCTGGAGAGCACCCTGCAGAGTCAAACCAGGGACAGACAGTTGACATAAATCAAAGCCAAGACCACGTGAGTCTACAGAAGGATCACAATAGACCACACGACTCAGGTGTGTTCAGCCCTGTACTTGGGACTGAGGAATACTCAGAAGAAAAAAAAGGACAATTCCTTGTATTCATGGGGTCTAGTCAGACTGAAATAGTATGCACACACATATAGAAATCAGATGTCTTGTTTTCTAACAAAAGAGAGTTCTGATCCTATTCCACACCCAGGCTCCAACCACCACCAGACATGACCCTCCCACTGCTGCAGGCACTGCAGAAGCCTGAGGCCCTGGTGATGACTCCTGGAGGCGGAGCTCGGACCACTCACGTGATAACCGCATCCATGTTTCCTGTAGGAAACTGCTTACATGAGGTTCCCCGCCCCACAGGACACTCCTGAGTGAATCAGACAGATTCCTGACTGGAATTGAATACCCCAAATCTCTACTCCACGCGCCTGAGATTCCCCCATTAGATATTCACTGCTTTGAATTTTGAGAAATTTGAGAACTGTCCCTCTTCCTTTAAAATAAATAAAGCTGGAAAAATGCGATATCTTAAAGTATGGAAGTGTTTTAAGGGAATTAATTGGTTAAATCTCCATTTGAGCAACTGTTTGAAAGAATGGCACTAGAGAGAAAGAAGTCCTAATGGGCAACCAGAGGATGAGCCAGAGAAAGCCAAAGGGTGCCTATCTTAACCAGGTCCAGCCTGCGGGCTTCACAGTCTACTCACTCTGTGAGATGCCACATGGCAACCTTCCCTTTGTGCATCGTAACAATCGCTGGTCACTGGCCAAGGAATCTGCTTCAGGTGCTGCACTCAGCCGTGACTCTAAGTGGACCGGCGGGCATCAGTCGAAGGCTCGGTCCTCAAAAGGAGTCCTTCGTCCAGGCTCTTTCTTCGTGACAAAGCCACTGACTTTGCCAGGCATGTTTTGAAGCCAAAGGTGCAGCTCCACCCTTCTTTATCCAATTCCTCCTGCTAATTCCCACAGTCAGAAATGCCTCAGCGCTCGTTCAAGAGCGTCCAGGGGAGCACCACGCTGAGGAAGAGTATTTCACTCCAGCGTGAAGCAAGTTTGCCTTTGTCTCTTGTTTAAGCAAATAAAGCAGATTTGCCCACTCGTGTTCCCTTTCACCTTCCCTACGAGTGGGAAGTGGGGTGAATACAGGCCCAATGCAGTGTCCAAGCTGCTGCAAGCCTTCAGCAGACGTCTCTGCCACAGAACTGCCTGGGACACTTGCCGCATGGGACTCAGATCTCATGTCGGGGACCCAGGCACAGGAGAAGCGGCAGCTCCCCCTCTGTGTCCTTCTCCACAGACAGAGGGGGAGCAACAACCACAAGGGTTCTTGTGTATTTACTCAGCACCTACCCTTACTGTGACCTGGATAATCCACAGATATTATGTAAATAGAAAGTAACTGAGAAACAGAACAAGAAAGTCTTAGAGGGTTGTAGATCATATACTGAACAGAGTGATCAGATAATTGTCTGCCATATGACAACTGCACTTATTCGTTTACAAACTAATTTTGTTTGTGATCAGGACAATTGACATTATATTATTTTTTAGTGAGAAAATCTGGGGGGGAATACAGGGAAAAGGGGGAATTTTATGTAAGAAAAGCAATCAAAAATTTTAAATACTGTGAGATGAAAAGCATCTCCTGAAATGTCCAGCCAGGGTTGAAATCCCGAGACCCAAGGGCCTTTGATTCCCACTCAGAGTTGGCGAGAGAACTCATCCTTCACGCGAAGTTGAGGGCTGGAGGCAGCAGAGCCCTGATTCTTCCCACCCGCACCCCCACCCCCATCTCTCCCTGCATCTTCAAGGCAGCAAGGAGCAATGGCTAAGAGCACAGGCCCTGGGCCTGTCCGGCACCGCCTCCTGGGCACTGTCGAGGGGGTGCAGAGCAGCAGGCCATGTGCCAGCCACAGAGGGCAGGGTCCTTGCCGCCACCTGGACCAGAAGGTCCCCTGTGTGCAAAGCCGCACATGCCTTTTCATGAAGACAGGTTTCCCTTGGAGGTCAGACCTTCGAATTTTCCGTAAGTAACACAATGAATTATGACAAACCTAGACGGCGTATTAAAAAGCAGAGACATCACTTTGCTGACAAAGGTCCGTAGAGTCAAACCTATGATTTTCTAGTAGTCACGTATGGATGTGAGAGTTGGACCACAAAGGAGGCTGAAGAACTGATGCTTTCAAAATGTGGTGCCAGATAAGACTCTTGAGAGTCCCTTGGACAGCAAGGAGATCCAACCAGTCAATCCTAAAGGAAATCAACCTTGAATATTCATTGGAAGGACTGCTGCTGAAGCAGAAGCTCCAATACTTTGGCCACCTGATGTGAAGAGCTGACTCATTGGCAAAGACCCTGATGCTGGGAAAGATTGAAGGCGGGAGGAGAAGGGGCCGACAGAGGATGAGGTGGTTGGATGGTGTCACCGAATCGATGGACATGAATTTGAGCAAGCTCTGGGAGATAGCAGAGGACAGGGGAGCCCAGCGTGCTGCAGTCCATGGGCTCACAGAGTCGGACACGACTGAGCGACTGAGCAGCAACAAGAACACAGTGAACTTGGTATGTCCTACTCATTGCCCAGACCAGAAAGCGTCCCACCAGGCACAGAAAGCGGGAGCTGACTGCTCTCGGTGGAGTTTCCTAATGAGCAGAGCAGCCAACCCACACCTAGCCTCCCCTTGCAATCGACGGCTCAGTGAGACCCCATGGGCAAGAGCTGTAAGAGGAAGCCTGCTGCCAGGAACAGGGAGAGGGGCACCAAGGAAGATTTTGTTTTCTGATGAGAGGCAGGCAGTTGCTGGGCCAGCCCCACCCCAGTTCTTCCACTTTGGAAGCCAGAGTGGTTCCAGAACATCTCACAAGCAGTCGACAACCACGGGTCCCTAAGTAAAGAGGGCACTTAGAGTGGAGGCGAAAGAAGGATTAGGGTTTCCTGGTGGCAATAGCAGGCTACGCCAGCAAAGCTAGAGCCCCCACTTCTACACCCCATAGCTGGGTGATCAATGCCTTTCTTGCTTAAATCACTCCGTTATCTCTAGCTGTAAGCATTCCCGATATACCAGCCAGTCTAAGAGCTTGTGTGCATTTTCCATCAGAAAACAATGAAATCTTGATGACTTATGTTAATTAACTGTGTAGTTGTCAGTTACCATTCTACCAATAAATAAATAACAAAAGCAAGAAGTGAGGATCCCTTTAGAAGGAATGCAGGCCTATGCTTTACCCAGTAACCTCGCACTATATTTTGCTAAAATCCAGGAAACAAAGCCTAGATTTTTAAACCTGAAGTTTTCAAGTCCTGTTTCTCTCTTTATATATCAAACATGTACAAAAATATGTACATGTTTTGAGACATTTATACATTTGTATACAAATGTATACATATGTATAAATGTACATATTATAAGACATACTTGTGCCTCTGAGAAAAGGTGAGGTGATGTACCACCTGCAGTTTTCAAGTCTTTGCTAGTTTCCCATGATTCTGTACATTTTCAGGGATTGGTATTTGTAGCAGAGCACCCTTATTACTAATAACATCACCTTAAAATTATACAGAGCTTTACTCGCTATAGCACTGTTATATGTACTGTATTTTTTAAATGTCTGTAAACTACAAAGGGGTTGGTATTTCTTTGATTGAGTGCAGAACAGAGTATGTGAAGACTCAGGAAAACTAGAAGAAAATCATTCATATTCTTTACAGGCATATACAAGATAAGACAACAGGTTAGAAAGGAAGAAGGATGGGAAAATGAAAAAGGAGCTAGATATGAGAATAAAATAATAATACAAACTGAAATGCAATAACTCAACTTAAATGTGCTTTAGAAGTTGTAAAAAAAAAAGTCATATGGAACGCGCACAAAATTTGATTAATAACATGGAGGATAAACTGGAGAGGCTCCACAATGAAAAGAGGAAAAGGATGACCACAGCCAAGAGAGTGACAGAGAAAACTGCAGTTGCAAAGAGAGTAACGAGCCAACGTTCACAACTCAACGTCCAAAAGGGTCAAATGTAAGAGCTCAGTGATTGATCATATCCTGGAAAATAAGTCAAATCTCAACGAAGTTTGAAATCATTGATTGAAATCATTCAGAGGATATCCTCTGACTGTAGGAAAAAGCATTCTAGAAATAAATAACAGAAATATAACCAAAGAGTCCGCAAGTATTTGGAAGCTCAGCAATATGCTTCTAAATAACCAATGAATCAAATCACAAATTACAGTGGAAATTATAAAATATTTTGTATTAAAGGATAATAAAAATGCAATAAAACACAACGCGTGGGATGCAGCTAAGGGCAAGCTTACAGGGAAATTAATAGCCTAAACGCTTGCATAAGAAAATAAAAGAGGCTTAAATGCAAGACTGAATTATCTATTTTGTATAGTTATAAAAAGAAAAGTAAATTAAACCCACATAAAATAAAACAAATTAAGAAAGATACTTTAAAATGCACTATAAATGGACACATCAGTCAAGACGGTGCAGTAAGAAGACGTGAAACTCACCTCACCACACAAGCACACCCAAATACATCTGGAAGTGGAGCAATTCTCACTGAAAATTAACTGCAGACTGGCAGAAAGACTCCTGTACAATCAAGGTTGTACGAAAGATCCACAAGTAATCTGGTAGGAAAGGAAGAAAAGTGATCAGGTAGGAACCTGAGCCCCTGGGGTGGAAAGGGAAATTACACGGGGCGGAGAACTGCCCCGGGGCGTGAGCAGTGAGAAGCAGACTGGGCATCCCAGTCCCGGGAGTCCTGCAAGGGAGCGACCAGCCCCACCGTCAGACTGGAGGACCGCCGAGCCTGACGGGAGGCCGGGGCAGGCTGGACCCCGCTCGTGAGGAGCAAACACTCGCACTTGCCCCCAGGGCAGGGCAGAGAGAGCTTTCATGGGACTTTCTCAGCAAGCATGCTGGCCTACTGAATGGGAGAAAGTATTTGCAAATGATATGACAGATAAGAAGCTAATATCCAAAATACAGAAACAGCTCATATAATCCAATATCACAAAAACAAACAACCTAATCTAAAAAAAAGCGGCAGAAGACCTGAATATTTTCCACACACGCATGCAGCCGGGTAACAGGCATATGAAAAGACGCTCAACACTGCTTATTATTAGAGAAACGCAAGCCAAAGCAATTAGATATCACCTCACACCCGTCAGAATGACCATCACTGAAAAGCCTACAAACAGTAAATGCTGGAGTGGATGTGGATAAAAGGGAACTCCTGTGCATTGTGGGTGAAAACACAAATTGGTGCAACTGCTATGCCAAAACCCTAGGATGGTTCTCAAAAAACTAAAAGCAGAACTACAGGGGAGCCTGGTGGGCTGCCGTCCGTGGGGTCGCACAGAGTCGGACGCAACTGAAGCGACTGAGCAGCAGCAGCAGCAGCAGAACTACCATAGGATCCAGCCATTCCACTCCGGGGCATACAGCCAGAAAAAAAAAAAGGAAACACTAATTCAAAAAGATACATGCACCCCAATGTTCATAGATGTTTTATTTACAATAGCCGAGGTATGGAAACATCTAGAGTGTCCAGTAACTGATGAACGGATAAGGAGTGTGTGTGTGTGTGTGTATCCCACTGTATATAGTAGAATATTGCTTAGGCATAAAAAAGAATGAAACTTTGCCAGGTGCAACAACATGGATGGATGTAGAGAGAATTATGCTTCAGTGAAATAAGTAGTGAAATAAGTCAGAAAGGCAAAAACTGTATGATATTACTTATATGTGGACTCAAGAATCAACAAACAAATGCTTATAACAAAATAGAAACAGAATCACAGTTACCACTTGCGAGAAACAAACCAGTGGTTTCCAGTGGGAAGAGGGAAAGGGGGTGGAAGAAGATACAGATAAGGGAGTAAAAGATACAGATCACTGTTTATAAAATACATGAGCAGAAGGATGTATCATATAGCACAGGGAGTTATACTCATTATTTTATAACTTTTAAGGGCATATAGCCTATAAAAATGCTGAATCATTATACTGTACACCTGAAACTAATATAATACTGTGAATCCACTGCACTTCAATAAAATAAATAAAATAAAACATAAAACAAATGAACAGGAGAGAAAAATCAAGGCCAAAATGGCTCTTCTAGAATCTAAGGCCACTGAAACTCTTTAAAAGCAGTGTTCTAAGGAAAAAAGAAATGGAGAGAGAAGGGAGGCAGGGGAGAACTTCTGATTATCAAAATGAAGAATTAAAAAATTCTTCTACAGATATTAAAAATAGGATGAGAGGATATTATAAATAATTTCATGAAGATCAATTTGAAAATTATTAAATAGAAAAATTCCTTTTAAAATGAAGTTTAGAAACTGATTTTAAAAAGGAAACAGAAATATGTGTAATTCTACATTTATTTTAAAACTTCTAATTTTAAATTTAAATCCTCCCCTAAAAACATCTCCTGGCCCAGATGGTTTCCTTAATGAATTCTTCTTAATATTTTGGGGCATAATGGCACACATCTTAGAGAGACTTTTCCAAAAGCTAGATAAGATGAAACACTTTCCAACTCTTCTTCTGAGACCACTTTGACCTTGATTCCAAAACCTGAAAAAGACATTATAAGAAATAAAACCTATGGGCCAACTGTTTCCATGAACATAGCCACAGAAATACTAAACAAAATATTAGCACAAATAATTCAGTAAAATGCCGAAAGGAAAATGCATGAAGCCTAAATTCAAGGAATGTATGGAGTTAAAGTCAACGGATGGGCTTCAGCCTCCCCTCTCCCTCCCTGACCAGTTCAGCCCTATAGTTGTTGGTAGGTCAGGGCAGGCCTGTGGTGGAGGGTAGGAGTCCTGAGGTGGGCTGGACAGGGCTGCAGAGGAGGGTCTGCCTTGAGGGCAGCCTGGAGCACAGGCAGGGTGAGAGTGCACCCACGCAGGGGAGGGAGTGATGGCCAACACGGAGATCCAGAGAATCTTAGGGACCAAATGAAGAAACGTACGAAGAGGAACAGACACACGTGTTCTCACATGGCTGGAGAAGAGGGTTACGAACATGGAAATGGAGAAAACAGAACCCTGAGATGCTGGGTTCGAATGGGATGCATCAGAGTGAACCAGCAGCTTTCAATAGATAGTAAAACTATGCAGATTGTATATACATGGCTTCCCTGGTGGCTCAGATGGTAATGAATTCGCCTGCAATGCAGGAGGCCCAGGTTTGACCCCTACGTTGGGAAGATTCCCCTGGAGGAGGAAATGGCAACCCACTCCAATATTCTTGCCTAGAGAACTCTATGGACAGAGGATCCTGGGGGCTATAGTCCCTAGGGTCTCAAAGAATCAGACACGACTGAGTGACTAACACACACGTACAGATGATAAAAGCAATAGATGGATAAACAGATGGATTAAAATAAATATAAATGTAAATGAATGCATCTGCATATACTTGGGAGTGTACACACAGACATACACACACATGCAAACATACATACGTATCTTCAGTGTACATTTGTCTCCTAGCTCTGCTTGGGAGGGCTTGCTGGTAGCAACACCCCAACAGCAAAAAGCACATCAAGCCAAGGACCAGAGCTTCTAAACCACTAAGGGAGATGAGAAGTCCCTGGAGAAATGGCTAGGTCTTGAGCAGAAAAAGCATAAGATGAGCCTGCAACCACCATGCCAGAAAGCAAGAAAGTGCTCCAAGAAGAGCGGGGCCAGCAGACACCAGGCCAGAGTGAACGAGCCCTCACTGCGCAGACCGCGTTCAACGTGAGCACTGAGGTGACTAGTGATGATAGCAGGTTATGGTCCATTGAGAATAGCAGAAAATCCTGAGTTCTTTCAGAAACTAATTAAGGAATCCATGTAAAGCTTGATGAAGAACAAGATACACATGGTTCCAAAGTATTTATACCCCCCCCCCATAAAAACGCTTATCAATTACAGAGGAGAAGTTAGTAAGTTTACAATGGGGAAAGCTGGCAGGCACCACCTTAATCAAGCACTCAGAGTAAACATCATTAATTATGAAACAAACTGGAGTTATGTGCCACCTGATAGCATACAACGAGATCACAGCAGTATTCCTGTGAAGGACAGAACCTCAATCTATTTATAAGGAAGCAGACAAATCCAGACTGGAGGACACTCCTGGAATCAAATGACTTGTCATCTTCCAAAGTATCAAAGTCACAGAGTCCGGGGAAGACCAGGGGCTGTTCTAGAACAAAGGAGATGAGCAGACAGGCAACGAAATGTAGCATGTGGTCCTGAAAGGCATCTTTGCTACAAGGTATTACTAAACAACTCGGGAAGCCTGAACAGTCTGAGGATTGGACGCTGTGATGCAGCCCATCAGAGCCAGCGTGTTGATTTGCATGGTTACATAGAAGAACTTCCCTGTTATAGAAATATACCCTAAAAACAGTCAGGGATGGTGGAGGGACATGTGGGTAACTTACTCTCAGAAGGCTTAGAAAAAGCAAGTTCCTTGTACTCTGCTTCCAAGTTTTCTGTAAGTTTGTTATTGTCTCAAAATTGTTCCAATTTTAGATAAATCACATTATATACACATAAATATACACATAGATGCCTCATGCTACTTTCTCCTTTACTTTGTTGATGTGGTGAAAAATACACAGTACATCTGCGCGCGCGCGCGCGTGTGTGTGTGTGTATTATTCATGATATAAATAAAATACAGAAGCACAGAACACACTTATTTCAAGATGCAGAAAAAGTATTTGACAAAATTTTACATGAATTCATAACTTAAAAAAAAAAACTCATCGGAGAGACCTGCAGCTTCTGCCCTGAGTTGAGAGAGCTGCAAGGAGCATTGTTCTCACCCTTTCAGCAACAAAGGGGCAGACTGACTTCAAACCCACAAGGTCCCAGGGCAGAATCACAGAGCAAGCACAGGGCTAAAGCCTAGGGTGGCATCTTGTCTGCAGGGAGAGGAGAGGTGCCAGCCTGACTCCGCCCCCTGAGCCACACTGTGGGGATGGATTGGTGAGGGTCTTTGTACAGACTGGCAGGCTGGTGGAAGTGTGACAGTTCCAGGGGGGTACACAGCTCGGGGGGTACGCATCTTCTCATAGACTTTTTCTTCCCACAGAAACAACTCGCTCAACAAGCTCTTACAAACGCCCATTGTGTACAAACCTGGGTCAAGAGAACAGTGGAAATGCAAAGGAACAAGGAACTCTTCAGGATCTTTCTCTTCTGTGTCCACTAGGAACAGTTTCCATTCACTGGGGGAAGGGCACAAGCTGCCCCCGTAACATTGGGGAAACCTCTGCACTCGAGGAAAGAAAGGGCTTCCCCAGTGGCTCGGCAGTAAGAAATCCACCTGCATTGCAGGAGCCTCAGATGTGGATTTGATCCCTGGCTTGGGAACATCCCCTGGAAGAGGGCGCAGCAACCCTCACCAGTATTTTTGCCTGGAGAATTCTATGGACAGAGGAGCCTCACGGGCTACACTCCATGGGGTCGCAAAGAGTTGGACACGACCAAAGCGACTTAGCACGCACAGAGAAAGAAAACAGATAAATAAAAACCCACTCCTTGGGGAAGGGTAGGATTGTACAGCATGGCCCCAGTTAGAGCAGAGAGGGCCAGGAGAGTGAAGCCACACTCCCGAGACCCAGGGACACGGTGTACACCTCAGACAGGCTCCATCAGGACAAACAGCTGCCAACAATGCGAATAATTCAGAGTCATCTCAGTGGATGCAGAAAAAGACTTGAGAAATGCAACATATATTCTTGGCAAATATTCTCAGCAAACTAGGTGTAAAAGAGAACTTCCTTTAACTAATAAAGAGCGTTTTGTTCTTGTTGTTTGTTGTGTAGTGGCAAGTCACGTCCACCTCCTTTGCGACCCCATGGACTGTAGCCCGCCAGGCTCCTCTGTCCATGGGATTCTCCAGGCAAGAATACTGGAGTGGGTTGCCATTTCCTTCTTCAGGGGATCTTTCCAACACAGGGATCAAACTCTAGTCTCCTGCTTGGCAGACAGATTCTTCATCATTTAGCCACCAGAGCATCAACCCTACAGAGAATATGGTGAAAAACTGTTATTGGTTGAAGCATATGGAGCTGCCAAGATTCAGTTCTAAAATGGTGATTTCATATGACTCGATCTACTATTTTGGTTTTGCATGTTTATAGATTCTTTTGGATTAATTCAGTTCAAAACATACGATGCAAAATAATGACAAAACCTTTTTTTTTCCTTTCCAGTTCTTATACTTAAATTTTCTTCACTGCTACTGCTGTGACTAGGACTTCCAGTACAATGTTAAATGGAAGTACTGATGGTGTTACTTTCACGATGATAACTGGAAAATGTTCACTATTTCACCATTAAGTATGACTTATATAATTGGGTCTTTTGATTCATGAGAAATGATTTAATTTTTTGAGATATAATCCAATGCTGTCATTTTTACTTGTTGCTAAAGTTGTTCAGGTTTAACCATTGAGAGCTTTTTCAAGTTGGTACCTGTGCCCTTTGATGCGGCCCATTCCCGTCTTCCTCCCTTCCTTGAGTACTTCCTTTCTTACATGATCCTTCTGGTTCATCTTGGATTTTCTCTGCCCAACCCCTGGCATCAACTACTTCAACCAATAAAAGTCAAATGCATTTCAGTACACAAAGAAAATAATTGGTAAACAAAAATGTAAAATATGCTACTTAAAATAGCATCAAAAATCATGACATCATTAAGGAGTAAATCTAACACAAACATAACAAGATTTCTGCACTGAAAACTTATGAAACTTTATTAAGAGAAAATTTAAAAGACCTGTGCAAATGAGAGCTATAATTTTGACTATTCAGTATTATAAAGTAATTAATTATCCCTGAATTGACCTATATGTTCAATGAAATTCCAATCAAAATCATAACTCTTTCTGTGTAAAAATTGACAAGCTGATGCAAATATTTATTTGGAAAGGCAGAAAGCTAAGGAAAGTCAAAACAGTCATGCAGAAGAAAAGCAAAGCTGGCAGACGCAGCCTCTTCGCTATGAAGACTTTTTATAAAACTACCTTACTTGATACAGTGTACTGTTAGCACATGGGTAAACAATAGAATAATGAACCAGAACCGAGAGTGCAGAAACAGACTCGTCTATGGTTACTGACTTTATGGCAGAGATGACAGCAAAAGTGGGAAGAATGGTCTGTTCAATGGGTACCACTGTATCACCTGCATCTCTGTACAGAAAAAAATAAATCCTTACGCATAGCTCATACCTCACACCACACAGGAAAAAAACCATTTCCAAGTAGTCTTTAGATGTAAGTGTGAAACATGAAACAACAAATCTAGAAAACAGCACAGAAGAATATCTTCAAGATTTTACAGCAGGAAAATATTTCTTCAGCAGATACAACAAAACCCTCAACTTTAAAGAAAAAATTAATGAGCTGAACAACAGTAAACTAGCAACATGAAAATCTTGTTCATTAGAAAGACAATATTGAGTATTTATGAAACTCCTACAGCTCTCATCATACCTAATGACAGAAGATTTGACGATAGTATCAAAAACATGTAATATTTAGGTAGAATTTAACAAAATATGTGCAAGGCTCATTCAATGATAACTATATATTGCCACCAAGGAATTAAAGAATAAACAGAGAGATATGTACTATGTCCATGAATTGGAAGTCTCATTATTATTAAAAATGCAATTCCTTCCAGCTTAATGTATAAATTCAGTGCAGTACCAATCAAAATCCCAGGAGGTCTTTTCTGTACAAATTGATCAGTTGATTCTAAAATTCATGTGGAAATCCAAACAATCTAGATGAGTCTTGTATAAAAAAGAACAACGCAAGGACTTGCCTTCGCTGAGGATTTACAGAGAAGGAGTCACTGGGCTCTGCAGGCAGACAGGCACACAGGGCAGGGGGACAGAACAGAGAGCAGAACCAGGTCCACACAGAGGTGGCCAGCATGCATTAACGAAGAGGAAAAGATGATTCCATGGAGGAAAAAACAGCCTTTTCAAACAATGGTGCCAGAACAAATGGATACGCACATGGTCAGAATGGTCCCGGGCTTCCCTGCTGGCTCGGGGCAAAGAACCCGCCTGCAAATGCAGGAGACTCGAGTTCAATCCCTGGCTCAGGAAGATCCCCTGAAGAAGGAAATGGCAACCCACTCCAATATTCTTGCCTGGGAAATCCTGTGGACAGAGGAACCTGGCAGGCTACAGTCCATGGGGTCTCAAAAGCGCTGAACGTGAGTTGGCAACTAAACAGCAACAGGAATGATCCCTTGCTCTTGTTTAATGCCATAAGCAAAATTAGCTCAAAGTGGATCATATCGCAAACATTTTCAAACTTGAGGAAGGCAAAACTTTTATAGTTAGGACACAAAAGTCACAAACAGTGAAACAAAATGCTAATAAATTAGAGTTAACCAAAATGTAAAATGTCTGCTCTTCTAAAGTCCCCATTAACAACATGAAAAGGCAAACCAAAGACAGAGAAAATATTTGCCAAAAAAAAAAAAAATGTGATAAAGAACTTATATCCAGAATGCATAAGGAAAGTTTTCATGCTAAGTCACTTCAGTCATGTCTGACTCTTTGCAACCCTATGGACTGTAGCCTACCAGACTTCTCTGTCCATGGGAATTTCTAGGCAAGAATACTGGAGTGGGCTGTCAGGCCCGCCTCCAGGGGATCTTGCCGACCCAGCGATGGAACTCAAGTCTCACTATCTTCTGCATTGGCAGGCGGGCTCTTTACTACCAGCTCCGCCTGGGAAGCCCCAAAGAACCCTTAGAACTCAATAACAAAAAGCCTTCCTTAGAAACTTGACAGAAGCAGTACAGAAAACTTCTCAAATGTACAAGCAGTTAGAAAGTGTATTACTTACAAAACTTGGAGAAAAAGACATTCAAAGACATCATCCATCAGACTAAAAGAATCAAAACGCAGGACTAAAATCATACTATAAAAGTACTACTGGGATAAACAATAAAACCAAATCATCACAGAAGCAAAGGTATATTTACAAAAGAATGTAATTTTGAAGACCCAAATACAAGAATAATTTAATAATAAACTTGTTCTAAAAGCTCATAACATAAAACAACAGGAAGTAGCTGGAAGAGGCGGGGAGAATTTAAAGTGTTAATCCCCTCATCTCTTATGAGGCATGTCAACAGACACAAAATAAGCAAATTGACCAAACACACCAAAGGACCTGAAAACATTTATCATCTTTAGCCGGAAGTTTTACTTGCAGGAATTTGTCTTAAGGAAATAACGATGTGCCAAAAATACACAAACGTTGATTGCAGCATTATTTTATGATAGAAAAAAATGGAAGGATTCTAAATGCCCAACAATGTGTGTCAGATGAAAGAACTATGCATATTCACTCATGAGATACTGATTTTCATTAAGTGGTAGGTGGACAAAGAATATTTAAATATTTAATGATGAGGCAAGAATTTCATTATCACTCAGGTATTTTTCTGTCATTCTGGTTACAATCAAGAATTTTGCTGCTTTGTGATTTTTTATTATTAACAGGATTTATTTGGCATTATCTCTGACTTTTTCTTATTTCTTTTCCTAAGTTTTCTGCTTCTTTCAAACACTCTTATGTGGAATACTTCATTTTAGCTTTATCTCCATCAAAAAAAAACTATTCAATGATTTAAATACTAGTGACTTTGCTTCTTAAAATGGCAGTATTCATAATTTATTTTTAAAATGAAAAATAAGGATGCCATCACTTAGAAATGAGTTGGTTTGCAACACCAATGCATATAAATTCAGTGCTTAGTGTCAAACATGACATTACAGTTGTATTTTTGTCTCAATAATTTATAGGTTTGACAGACTTAAATAAAACACTAATTACAACAAAGTATAGTAATTGCATGATATAAAGAACTAAAAAATTTTACCAACTCTAAGAAGCCTGTATTTCCGAAAGGAAGCACACACACACTAGTAGATTAATTCAAACAGGACCTCCCACACATATATTTTCGATAAGAACTCATCTGATCTAGTTATAATATATTCTCCACCACAAATGTGAGCCAAACCCATAATTCATTTATTTCAAGTATGTGAATGCTCCGCCTTCTGGCTCACAGTCAAGCCTCTCAGAAACCCTTGCCCAGGAGGCACAAGGTCTTCCTCCCTGCCTGGGAGCAAACCATTCCTTCAGCCATGGCTCACACAGGCTCGTCGTGGACCGTTCCAGCAACTCTTAAACTAGTCCCCGAAGAGCTGAAGCCAGCAGCTGTTCACGGGCTGACGACAGTGCAGAGAGAGCGGCAGGGTGCTGGGGGGTTCGGGGAGGGCATCTCCCCTCCCAGCCTGGGTGATGCCCACGCAATGGAATTCCATGGACCACATTCCACCTCGTTAACTCTGCTTGGTACCTCGTGGAGCCAGCAGCCCATAGCCAAAACTTTTTGGCAAGATCCTCAGTGGGTTAAGTTCTAATGCAGTCTGCATCACCAAATTAGATAGCATCGCAAAAATATAGAAAACATTTCAGATGAACAGATGATTTCCCAGTCATCCACCCCTCCCACTTTACGCTGTTGGGCAGGACCATTTATTACACACCTCAGCTCTTTCTGAAAACCACTCCAATGTTGCCAGCTCCCAGAGCTTCTTTCTGGCACTCACTCAAGACTTTCTTCCTCCTTCCCTTACAAATATTTCCCAAGTTTTCATTAGAAACAGATTACGAGGGATCTTCTTATTTCAGAGGAAACTTCTCCCTGTCACACACAATGAGCTTTACAGTTATGCCTTATTGAAGATGAACCTGCTCCCCCTTCAAGTTTAATGCTGAGACACTTGAGGAACCATCTCTCCCCACCACGGACCAACGTGCTTCTGTCTTCCTTTGGATTCACCAAGGCAAACCCTTGTTTATCACACCTCCTGCGAAGGAAAATTGGATTAGATCAAGTCACCTTCAATCACGCACATGAGAAGTGAGGAAACCAAACGTTTGTCCGAAAAAAAATCAAAAAACGGAATGTCTGCTGTAGCCACGTGTGTGCCAGGCACACACCCTGATGCTGTGCCAGCTTCCAGCTATGACAGGAATTCCAGCTCACCACTGACGGCCCTGGATGGGGTGCAAGAGCCTGCACTTCATGCTGTCCTTGGAAAATCAGCAAAGCACTGCATTCAGAATTCAGGCTTTATAAGAAATTACACAGCTGTTGTTCATAGAAAGGATATGTTTTTAAGCAATTGTTTTCCTTAGTATTTCATTATCAGTGTGCGTCTCAGCGCATTTAATGTGAGTGCTGTCCCGCACAGCTTCTACTGGAGGCTCCGTTTGTCTGTCTTCCCTGGCCTCGGGGAAGTTCATGGAAACTCACATCTGTGAAAGCCCAGGACACAAACAGTGCACTGGAGCTGGCGTTCAAGCCTAACTCAGCAAAGAATCATTTCAGTGTGTTTGGAAACAACATTCTGACTGTGGAGTTTCACTAAGCATCACGCTAAACTTCTCACCGCATGAAAAACGCCTTCTCTGGCAGGTGATGACATGACCCTGGGGAGATAAGTGGTTCTGCTCTCAGACTCACCAGTCTTCAAATCCTCACTGTGTGCAGAGCAGGTGGACGTCACCTTAAAACTGCTGTGTCACGGGGCTTTGCTGGTGGCTCTGTGGTCAAGTCTGCCCGCCAGCGCAGAGGACCTGGGTTCTGTCTTGGTCCTGGAAGATCCCGTGTGCCGTGGGACGACCAAGCCTGGGCACCACAGCTATTGAGCCAGCACTCTGGAGCCCAGGAGGCACAAGTACTGAAGCCTGAGTGCATGGAACCTGTGCTCCTCCATAAGAGAAGCAACCTGCTCTCCACAACTAGAGTAGCCCCCGCTTACCACAGCTGGAGAAGGCCCACACGCAGCAACAGAGGCCCGGGCATGGCAACAGAGGCCCGCACACCGCAACGGAGGCCCAGTGAAGCCATATATAAATAAATCTTAAAAAAAAAAGTGCTAGGTCAGTAGGCGTTTTCCCTGCAGCTAGCAAAGAGGGATGACGTCACAATAACTTAAGGAAGGGAACAGCCCTCGGCCACCTTGGCTGGGGCCCAGCCTGCCCACCACGAGGCCCTCTGAACAACCAGGCTGGGCCCAGAAGCCACACACTTGCACGCTCTGAAGAGCGTCAATCCTAGGACACCTACAACACGTCTCCTTCTGGGAGGTCCACGTGAACCTCCCCAGGTCAAAGAAGGTCTTTTTCTAAAGAGTCAGTCCACTTAACAATAACAGAAACTAGACCTTTTTCTTTTTTGCCTCTGGGAGTTAAGAGTGCTATATATCATTTCGCATGGGGCTTCTGAGATATTTGAACAAGACTGCAGAATTCACGTAACCATTAACCTACAACTGTTCAACAACGACCCACAAGCTCAAAGACTTGGAGAGGCCTTGAACTTCATGTCAAGTCTTCTGCATACCACTTCTTTCTAGTTAAAAATTAGAAGAAGGGAAAAAAAAAGGTTGGCCTATTGACTCAATAATAAAAATTGGATCACATCTTAAACTAGAGATCATCTGTGTTTGCATTCCCAGATTCTTTATCAGTAATATGTTGATACATGCTTGAAAATTTATTAGAGGCTGTAAAACAAATCATTAAGCAGAGAACAGTTCTGAGCCCTGGCGCTCTCTGACCCTTTGTAACCCTGTTATAGTACCGAAGTGTTTCTAACAAACAAAAGAGAAATTAGCTCTTTTGTTCTCAGGACTGTCAAGCAGGTTAGTTCATCTAACATAGTCCTTTATTAATAAATGGCACAGATTTTCATGCTAGCGTAGCTAAAGCAAATCACATCATCTTCTGAAAAAGACATACCTATTATTTTTCAGTGATATATTGCTTTGCAGTTGTAGCCAAAACAATCTAATAAGCACTATTAGATAAAGGATTCTGAATATGAATGTATTGAATTTGTAGTGGAAGAAAATGAACATATTGCAGCATTTACGTCAGATTGGGTTAAGCGTGGGCATCTCTTTCTCCTTAATAAATGCAGATCGAAAGACTTCTTTTATGTAAAAAATAATAACACAAATTTCAGCAATATGAAATAACACAACCACTTTGTAATGTTAGGAGGAAATCAGTCGGCCGTGTGCTGCACAGAATATAAATTATTTTAGGAGGGCAAACAGATCCTGGGACGCTGTCTCCCATACATTTATATTCATAAAGGGTTCGAAACGCCTAGAACAATAGCAGCGATCTATTTGCTATAAAGCATCCCGCATTTGCCGTGTCACTTATGACAGCTTTGATAGACATGTACTGTGTAAGAAAAATATCTCCAAGCACTCAACTCGTGTAATAAATTGATTAAACTTCTCTTCAACCAATTGTTTTTGTCTTAACTTCCTCTTCAGCCATCACCTGAAGAAGACTGCGCTTGTTTCCAAAAGACGACGTAGAAGGAGACAGTTTAATCGAGGCCTTCACGTTTGAGCACTGTCAGAATTTCCCCTCAAATGATAAATGATTGTATAATGCAACAGTCTACCGCTAGGGCTGAATTATATTAGCCATCAGTGTTCAAAACCCATTTGAAACTTAATTGTGCTGTGATCGTGCTATCCCCCAGTCAGCAGAACAGCAGGTTTATAAAAATCATCTCCTATGATTGTTAAACGCTTTCCTAATGAAGCTGATGATCACAACACTTTGCAATAAACGCTTCTGTCAAGATGTCACAAATGCCTGATACTGGCCTCCACAGTGAGCAAGTGCTTCTGTGATTTGGGTTTATCTTCACTGCACGGAATTCAACAGATCGGTCTGCATATGGAAGATAATCTCCATAAAAAGGCAAAGTGCCGTATATTAAAATGGGATTATCAACTAGCACATGACCATGCCACTGTGTAATTATATAGTACACCATGCGTAGATGTGAACAATCATACAAGAAAATAATTGAGGGCCATAAAACTTAATTCAGAAAAATCAATAGAATATAAAAGCCATCAGATAAGGCCTCTTAAGAAATCGATCAAGGCTTGTACAAAGTCATAATGTGTTTTCCTAAGAGAAAAGGAGCTAAATGAAGCAGAGAAACCTACATAATATTCTACAAGTAGGTTTCTAGAGGTGCTTGTATATTGAAGAGGGAAGAAGAATGGGAAATGCAATTACTTTTTACATTCTAGAGCCACGTGGACCTGGAGCAAAAGGAATGTATGTTAAATACTGCAACGGAAAGGGCTGTTAGAGCAATTATTCCTTTTTGATCATTTATCTATATTTGTGTCTTTTTGTATCTCTCTAGAGTCTAAAAAAGCTATTAGGCTCTGCTCATTGCAACTTTATGTATCTTTATATGTTGTACACTCCATCTGAAACACTCCGAGATTTAAATATTGGGATAACAGGAGCGGACCGCAGGGTGAGAAGTCTATAAGGAAGTGGTCTCCCCACACTCGTGAGCCCCCCGGAGCCTAGCAGCGGCTGTAAGTGTCACCCCGTCATTCTTTCTACGGAATTCAGCCACATAATTCGACCAGAACAGTGTGCTAAGCCAAAACTGTTTTCATTACGGAGAGAAAAAAAAGTTTATAAATGAAACATATTTTCCTAAGGGAATACGGCACTATTGGGATATATCCCTAAGGACCTGGAGAAATAAGGGAAAATACACACTACTTTTGAAATATTCCCACCAAAACTCCGCACAATAGTACATTAGCCAGAGCTCTGCGGTTTATTTTGTATGAAAACAAATAACAAAAGCTCATGTAACCTATAGGTGAAATGGATCCCTAATCCCCCAGAGCTCACAAGCTGGCTTCCAGAGGAAACAAATAACTTTTTGTGAAACAGTTAATGTTGCCTTTTTTTAAAAGGAGAGAGGGTAGGGAAAAAAAAAAAAACTTTGCTTCATTTTTTTCCTAGCCCAAATTAGGCATTGCACGTTTTCAGGGCCTCATGGTTACATTAGCTAAATGCAGCTGGATTTATTGCATGTGCTTTTAAAGGGACGTATATTTACAATTTAGTTGGAAGAATCTCTAATAGGTTCACAGTTTGGGAGAGGGGAGCACAAAGGGTCTTATGTAAAGATAGCCATATGAAGAAATGTACATGTTATCACCGTAATTTATGAAAACAGAAACTCAGATTATTTACTTCAAAGTTTGTTTTCATGTATTTAGAATTTGAGTGGAACCAGCTGCTTTTTCAACTTCTAAAGTCATGTTGTTATAACCCTGTTCAAAAGGGTGATTGTACTGTATTTCTTTAAACAACTTAAGAGGTATTAATTACAAGAGGAAAAGAAAATACTGAAAGTGTCTCTTCTGCTTTGTGAGTCAAACTACAAGCTCAGCAGCTGTGTGCATCTCTGAAGGACCCACACCACACGTGCTCAGGGAGCCGGGGCCACAGACACACCCACAAAATCGCCGTCACAGTTGTCACCAGAACGCTCTTGGAACCTGGGGCCCACCTAAGACAGTGCACAGATGGGGGTAAGAATGAAGAACGCAGGAGCCTGAGGAAAGCCCGTCACTCACACCGGCTTCTACCCAGCAAATGTGGATCAGATCCACACGCTGGGTGTCCCCGACCCTGACCAAGAAAACCCCACCACTGCTCCTTGGCTCCCCAGGCCAGGGGCTTTCATATCAGCCTACATCCCTGCAAGTGACATGGCCTTCAATTACAGACAAGGAGGTTCTTCTGTGCCCATTTAACAACGCAGATGAGTTCTTTTTTGCCTTTGCACACTGTCCATGCGAAGAGACGACTCGTTAGAAAAGACTCTGACGCTAGGAAAGATTGAAGGCAAAAGGAGAAGGCGATGGCAGAGCAGGAGATGGTTAGACAGCATCACCAACTCAGTGGACAAGAATCTGAGCAAACTCCGTGAGACAGTGGAGTACAGAGGAGCCTGGCGTGCTGCAGTCCATGAGGTCGCATTGTCAGACACAACTTAGCGACTGACCCGCAACAAATGAGTTCTACTCCACTGGATGATAGCAAGTTTTTTCCAAAAAGCTGAAACTCTATGACCTCGTCTCTTTTGCCATTAATCCTACTATGAGGGTGAGGAGGTGCAGGGTCAGCAGGTAAGCAGGTACCTGCTCTAATCAGCACCTACATTCAGAAGTCAGAAATTACAATGCAGACAAAGTAAGGGAGTGGTGACTTATTTCTAAGACAGAATCTTTACAGCAGAATTAAGCATGGAATTCCCTGGAAAATCTAATTCCCATCTGGTCATTAAAATGACTGGCTATGAAAATGTGTCCACAACCTCTTGGAAGCCCTATAAATGCATGCGTATTTTATCCCATCCATCAGGCTAGTGAAAGTCAGTCATGTCCGACTCTTTGTGACCTCATGGACTATATATATATATATATATATATATATATATATGTGGAATTCTCCAGTCCAGAATATTGGAGTGGGTCACCTTCCCTTTTCCAAGGGATCTTCCCAACCCAGGGATCAAACCCAGGTCTCCCACATTGCAGGCAGGTTCTTTACCAGCTGAGCCACAAGGGAAGCCCAAGAATACTGGAGGGGATAGCCTATCCCTTCTCCCGCAGATCTTCCCGACCCAGGAATCGAACTGGGGTCTCCGGCATTGCAGGTGGATTCTTCATCAACTGAGCTACCAGGGAAGCCTCATAGCTTCCCTCAAGCTAGGTCAGGTCTCAATTATGAGAAAGCACGAGCACTGGCCTGGTGGGGCTCTTTGCAGTGCTAAGGAAGATCATTCCACAAGCCCGCAGAGCCCCTGATGCAGCCCCCACTGTGGAACAGGTGTGCCTGGAAGTCCTCTCTCATCCACTGGCTGAGCCTGGTCACACCTGTTCCTGAGAGCTGAGAGCTGCTGCCAGACAGGTGAGCCCAAGTCCAAGCGGGTCGAGTATTTCTGGGGGCAGGAAGTCTGGCTCCAAGACGTCCTCTCCCTCAGGGCCCTCATCTCATGTGCTTTTCTGGGGCTTCCAAGAGAACGCCTCACTACTGTGCTCCAGAGCGGGGGAAAAATACAAGAAATTGTAGTTTTCTTTATTTTCTCTAATCGTTCACCGTTGTTTTAAAACACACATAATATATTGAGGCAACAGCACAGGTATGTAATTGATAAATAAAATAGGCTTGGGCTGGGGTGGGGGGTCCCTGCTCAGAATTTTGCAGTGGAAATTCTTGATCAAAAAGATCAGAGACCATGTATCCCAGATTTGGGTTGGACTTATTCATAAAAATGGATGGCTGACTTAACCCACCCAGGACTTTTGTATTTTCATGAAGATAATTGTAAAGTCAAAGGGGCTCTACCTAGAGGGGTCTGTAGTAGACAGTAAAAGTTCCGAGGGCAGAGACCTGGGCTGGGAAAGACGACTACCCCGTGTAAAGGCAGGACTCCCCCAGGGGTGCCTGCTGACTCTGAGGCACTTTCTCATTGGTTCCCTGCCTTCTTCTACAGCCAGAGAATTAAAAAAAAAAAAAAAAGGTAAAAGTCTAGGAGTCCTCTCCCCATGCAGCCTGCCCTGATGCCAGCTTCTGGAGAGGAGGGTCAGCTAACAAGGGCACTGCAGCGGCGTCGGCGACTCCGCATCCTTTACAGGTTAGGGATTTCTCAACAAAGGGCTGCAGGGCTGAGCTTCAGACTGCACTCTCCTGTGCTGCCTGGGCCTCAGGGTGCCTGCCCCCCACACCTCCAACATCACTGCCACTTACTGAGGCCCTACTATGTGCAGAGCATACGACGTGGGGTTGACACATAATGAACGGGAGATGCAAACCCCGCCCTCACGTTTGTTTATGATCTCGTGGCAGACGAAGAAATACATGAAGCTCAGACAGGCGTTGGAGGGTGGGAGGAAAGCTGGGTGCGGAGCAAGCGGTCCTCAGGCTGCACAGTGGAATGCCCCCGTCCCCAAAGTTACGCCAGAAAATTCACTTACTCAACAAATTCAGTTATTTTTTTCACCAATAAAACCATTTTGTCTCATTATTAGAAAATGCATGCAAACTAGTCTATTTGGATTAAAGTTGGGAAATTTAGATACCAAAAACTGATAAAAATTGAGTTACCTGAAAAAATCACTTAGAAGATGCTTATTAGTGAAAAGAACGTTTTTCAAAGTATTAAAATGTGCTAATCCTTTTTATTACAAACCAAATGACTTTCTGAGGCAGCAGAACTAAATGATCTGAAAATCAAACATGGATGGCATGTCCAAAACTTCTTTTGTTCTTAGCACGTGAGAACGTTTCACAAACAACGTTATTTCATGGTTCCAAAGAGAAAGTGTGAGATTCTGGAAGGAAATTAACCGTGAGCATGAAAGGGTTCAGGCCTGTGCTGTTGTCTGAGACACCTCCACCAGCTACAAAAATATTCGTTCCTTAAACCAAAATATGTGTAAGAGAAGAAAATCAACATGATGAAAGCAAAGTGCTGTGTGGGAAAACAGAGCTGGTAGAGGAAAAAAAGAAACACTGTCCACACTTCAAATTTAAAGAAGGGAAAATGCCTCAAGAAGTATTAATAGACGACTTGAAAGTGGAGAGTGAAAAAGTTGGCTTAAAGCTCAACATTCAGGAAATGAAGATCATGGCATCCGGTCCCCTCACTTCATGGGAAATAGATGGGGAAACAGTGGAAACAGTGTCAGATTTTATTTTTCTGGGCTCCAAAATCACTACAGATTGTGACTGCAGCCATGAAATTAAAAGACGCTTGCTCCTTGGAAGGAAAGTTATGACCAACCTAGATAGCATATTCAAAAGCAGAGACATTACTTTGCCAACAAAGGTTCATCTAGTCAAGGCTATGGTTTTTCCTGTGGTCATGTATGGATGTGAGAGTTGGACTGTGAAGAAGGCTGAGCACCAAAGAATTGATGCTTTTGAACTGTGGTGTTGGAGAAGACTCTTGAGAGTCCCTTGGACTGCAAGGAGATCCAACAAGTCCATTCTGAAGGAGATCAGCCCTGGGATTTCTTTGGAAGGAATGATGCTAAAGCTGAAACTCCAGTACTTTGGCCACCTCATGGGAAGAGTTGACTCATTGGAAAAGACTCTGATGCTGGGAGGGGTTGGGGGCAGGAGGAGGAGGGGATGACAGAGGATGAGATGGCTGGATGGCATCACTGACTCGATGGATGTGAGTCTCAGTGAACTCCGGGAGTTGGTGATGGACAGGGAGGCCTGGCGTGCTGCGATTCATGGGGTCGCAAAGAGTCGGACACGACTGAGCGACTGATCTGATCTGATCTGATCTGATTCACAATGATTCCAGTTGTAAACGATGGGGTCTCAGCTGGTGCGAGCGGGTGTAGGGCCATCAGAGTGGCTTTGGGGCAAATTAAAAGCCAGGTACCAAGGATTCTTACTTAAAGGGGCCTCCTGATGCCCTCAGGGCAACTCTGCTCATCTACTTCTTTGGAATGAGATAAACCTTGGGGTGTATCCCATGAAGGCAAGGTTGGTTTTAACATCTGAAGATCAGTATGGTTCACCATACCAACAAATTAAAAAGGGAAAAGCATGAGATCATCTCAAAACTCAGAAAAAAGCATTTGACAAGGTCTAATATCCATTACTGATAAAAGCTCTCATCAAAGCAGGAATAGAACCTTATAAACCTGAAAAAGAGCATCTCAGAAAAACCAAGAGTCAACATCATGGTCAGCGATGAGAGGCTGAATTCTTTCCCCCATGATCAGTATTGAGAGATGTACACCCAGACTTCCGTTCGATACTGTACTAGAGGTTCTTCCCAGGGCAGTAAGGCAAGGGAAGAATAAATGAGTAAAAGGCATCTGTGTTGAAAGGAAAGAGGCAAAACTCTCTATCTGCAGATTATTTGAGCACCTAGGTAGAAAATCTAGATCATACCAAACATTCCTGTAATTAATATGTGATTTTAGGACAGTTGTACAATCAAAACTGGAAAATCGACTGTATTTCAACATACTAGTAACAATCAGAATTTAAAATAAAAATAAAAGCATCATTTACAATAGCACCAAAATATATGAAATATGTATGGATAAATCTGACAAAAGATTGCAAGACCTGTACACTGAAAGCTGTAAAATACTGGCTGAAAGAAATTAAGACTCAAATAAATGTAGAAATGTAATCCATTCATGGGTCAGAAGACTCCGTATTGTTAAGATACCAGCTGTCACCAAAATGAACTATAAATTCAACACAAACTCAACCGAAATTCCCACATGTTTTTGGTGGGGACGAATGAGATAATACTAAAATTTATGTGGAAATGCGCAAGACGTAAAATAGCCAAAACGACCCTGAAAAATAAGATTAGAGGACTAACTGACTCCGGGGGTTATTTTAAAGCCGCAGAAGTCAAGCTGGTGGAGTACTGTCATAAAGACTGACAAGTAGATTGATGCCACCGAGCCCAGAAACACATCTACACATATGTGGACAATTAATCTGCTACAAATTGGCAAAGACAGATCAATGGAGGAAGAATAGCCATATGCACCTCAAACAAAGAAGAACTCAAAATGGAGAAAAAGTCTAAATGAAACAACTAAAACCATAAAACTTGAATAAAACTCAGGAGGAAACTTGGGGCATGTTGAGTTAGAAAAAGATTTGGGTTTCATTCCAGACCACTACAATAAAGCAAATGTTGTAATAAAAAAAAAGAGAGAAAGATTTCTTAGAGACTATATGGAAAGTATGATCCATAAAAAGAATGCAAAGAGCTGACCTGTTGGAAAAGACCCCGATGCTTGGAAAGACTGAAGGCAGGAGGAGAAGGGGCAGCAGAGGATGAGATGGTTTGATGGCATCACCGACTTCAATGGACATGAGATTGAGCAAACCCTAGCAGATAGTGGAGGACAGAGGAGCCTAGCGTGCTGCAGTCCATGGGGTCGCAAAGGGTCAGACGTGACTCAGCAGCTGAACAAGGACATGAAAAGAAACTGACGGTATAATAATCACTTTACTGCAGACCTGAAACTAACACAGTATTGTAACTCAAGTACATTTCAGCTTAAAAGAAGAAACTGATCAAACACACGTAAGGAAACTTAAAAGCTTCAACTCTGCCAAAACAGATGCGTATATCAACACATAAATATGGAATCTAGGAAGATGGTATTGATAAACTTATATGAAGGGCAGCAGTGGAAACACGGACAGAGTTGACAGACTTATCACACAGTGTGAGAAGGAGAGGATGAGATAAGCTGAGAGTGGCACAGAGCCACGTATATCACTGCATGTAAAATAGATAGCCAGTGCGGAATCTACTTTCATGACCCTGGGAGCTCAAATCCAGCGCTCTGCGACAAGACAGAGGGGTGGGATGGGGTAGGAGGTAGGAGGGAGGTTCAAAAGGAGGGGACATGTGTATACCTATGGTTGATTCATGTAGATGCATGGCTGAAGCCAACACAATATGATAAAGCAATTATTCTCCAATTAAAAATACATAAATTTATATTTTTAAAAAAACTCAGCTGAATTTAAAAAAATAAAAAAGCCTCTACTCTGCTAAAGCCACTCTTAAGTAAATGATAGGACAAGCCATAGATTGAGAAAAAACATTTTCGAAGCATATATCTGATAAAGAGCCTTATCAGTTATACACAAAGTACTCTAAAAATTCAGCAATAAGGAAAAAACAACTCAATTTCTGAAACTAGACAAAATATTTGAAAAGACACTCCATCAAAGATACACTTTTGAGAAATAAGCACATGAAAAACAGCTTTACACAATTAGTCATTGGCAAAATGCAAATTAAAGCCACAGTAACTCACTATTACAAGCATATTAGCATATTTAAGTGTTCAAAGACTGACCACACCAAGGCTAGATGCTGAAACGATCCTTCACCGCTGGTGGAAATGGAAATTGTTACAAGCACTCTGGAAAAGTCTGGCAGCTTCAAAAGTACACCTCCCAACTGACTCAGCCATTCCACTGCTGATTATTTGCCCAAAGAAAGCATCTCGACTCTTACTCTTAAGACGTGCTCAGTCGTGTCTGACTCTTTGTGATCCCATGGACTGTAGCCGCCCAGACTCTTCTGTCCATGGGATTCTCCAGGCAAGAATACTGGAGTGGGTTGCCATGCCCTCCTCCAGGGGGTCTTCTTGACCCAGCCGTTGAACCCAGGTCTCCTGGACTGCAGGCAGATCCTTTGCCATCTGAGCACCAGGGAAGTCCTATGTCCATATAAAACTTGTGCATAAATGTTCACAGAAGTTTATTTATAATAGCTATAAACTTGAAACAATCCAAATTTCCATTCTCACGTTAGTAAATGAATTGTGGCACATTCATTGGATGAAACACTATACAGCAACAAAAATGAATAGACTGTGTTTTAAACAAAAAGGAACTATTGCTATATATGCAACATGGATGGATCTCAAAATAATAATGCTGAGTAAAAGAGGTCAAAGGAGTAAAGCGTGCACACAGTGTGATCCCATGCATGAAAATTCCAGCAAATGTGAACGGACACACAGTGACAGACAGCAGATCGGAGCTTGCCTGGGAAGCACGCATCTAGGTGGAGGCATTTTGGGGTGACACTTTGGTTATACAAGGCTATATATTGTCACCCTGCTTGTTGAAGCTATTTACAGGTGAACTTATATACATCATGCAAAATGCTGGGCTGGGTGAAGCACAAGCTGAAATCAAGATTGCTGAGAGAAATATCAATAACCTCAGATATGCAGATGACACCACCGTCATGGCAAAAAGCGAAGAAGAACTAAAGAGCCTCTTGATGAAAGTGCAAGAGGAGAGTGAAAAAAAAAGAGCTGTCTTAAAACTCAATGTTCAGAAAACTAAAATCATGGCATTCGGTCCCACCACTTCATGGCAAATAGATGGGGAAACAATGGAAACAATGACAGGCTTTCTTTTCTTGGGCTCCAAAATCACTGCAGATGGTTAATGCAGCCATGAAATTAAAAGATGCTTGCTTCTTGGAAGAAAAGTTATGACCAACCTAGAAAGCATATTAAAAAGCAGAGACATTATTTTGCCAATAAAGGTCCGTCTAGTCAAAGCTATGGTTTTTCCAGTAGTCATGTATGGATATAAGAGTTGGACCATGAAGAAAGCTGAATTGATACTTTTGAACTGTGGTGTTGGAAAAGACTCTTGAGAGTTCTTTGGACAGCAAGGACTCAAACCAGTCAATCCTAAAGGAAATCAGTCCTGAATACTCATCAGAAGGACTAATGCTGAAGCTGAAACTCCAATACTTTGGCCACATTATGTGAAGAACTGACTCATTGGAAAAGACCCTGATGCTGGGAAAGATTGAAGGTGGGAGGAGAAGGGGACGACAGAGGATGAGATGGTTATATGGCATCACCGACTCGATGGACATGAGTTTGAGTAAACTCTGGGAGTTGGTGATGGACAGGGAGGCCTGGCGTGCTGCAGTCCGTGGGGTCACAAAGACTCAGACACGACTGAGCAACTGAATTGAACTGAACTTTGGGGCAGAACATATATATTCATTACCTTGATCATGGTGAAGATTCACAGGCACACAGATGTCAAAGATGATCAGATTTTATACTTGAAATGTGTACCATTTATTGTATGCCAATCACACATCAGTTAAAAATACAAACCACTTTGGATAGTGAGTGTCAGAGGACAGTAGGCTCCCAACGAGTGTTGGTTACCATTACGATTTTTATTTTTTCACCAGATGTTTTTTCACAAGGTGAATTGCCTGGCATGATGACTTTCTATTGATTTGACTTTTTTAAAGAGTACTTTGAAAATGGAGAAAATGAATCCACTGTAGTTTAAAGGTATTTCCTCCAGACATCCCAACTTATGTCTTTCACTTTGTCTTCCTGCCACAAATGTGCTTAGACACACAGTCTTACCCAGAATGTTTCCTGACTTTCAAGTCAAATTTTTAAAATGAGGAATTTTATTTTAAACCTTTAGTTTTGTCTACTTTGACCAGTCTTACTAAAGTATGATTTGTATGGAAGAAATTTCACCCATCCTAATCTTACGGGTGGATGAGGTTTGGCAACTGCACACCATCATGTTACCAGCATATTTCAACCCAAAGAGTTCTCTCGTGCTTTTTTGCAGTCATACTCTCCCCAGTCCCTGCTCCTGACACAACTTGCTTTTTGACCATATCTTCCCTGGAATTTCATGTAAATGACTTCATATTAGTGTTTGTGGAATACATAGTCTTCCTTTGTACCTGACTTCTTCCACTCAGCACAGGCTGTTGAGGTGCAGCCTCACTTCTGGGGAGTGTCAGCGATAACTTCCTTTTTGCTGCCATGCTGTACCTATGGAGGGAGCACACCAGGAATTTGTGGATCCACTCACCTCTTGAAGAGCATTTGGTTCTTTCCAGCATAGCGCATGTGTATTTCCTATTATGAATGATGTTGCCATGAACATCCACGGATAAGTTATCTGCAGGCACATGTGTTTTCAATCTCTTTCCTAAGAGTGGGATTTCTGGGTTGTATGTTTAATTGAATAAGACCTTGCTGAACTGTTTTCCAAAGTTGCAATCTCCACCAGCCATAGAGTAGCATTCCGGCTGCTCCTCACCTTTGCCCACAGTTAGTATCATCAGTGTTTTACATTTTAGCCATTTCAGTCGGTGGGCAGTGGTTCTGTCCTGTCCCTTGTCAGAAGGTATCCATGATTAAAGTGTCTCAACCTATGCCAGCTTTCTTTCCTAAGATCAAGATTTTAGTCCTAAAATGCCCTTTATCCAATAATTAAACTAGCTGAGGCTTCCAAAGCAGCGGCGATTACAACATGAGAGCATGCCTCCTCACGCACTCGTCATATTTTTAATGAAAGATTTGGAATATAAATCGAGCTTTTGTAATAAACCATAATGACTTGAGTGTTTTTAGCTAGGAAGGCAAATAAGGATTTAATCATTAAATGAAAAGTATAATATTTCAGGCATTTTATCCTACAGGCTTTTGCTCCAGTAATATCAAAATAAGGACAAGGGAGAAAGAAAAAAAGATGCTCAGGATTAAAATCACACGAATACTTCTGTAATGGTGGATGCGGCACATTTTATTAAACTCAAATCCATAGCTGAGTCCAAACAGGGTGCAGACGAGGAGATGCTGGAGCCGGGTCACAGGTCAGCGCGGAGCCAGGTCACAGGTCAGCGCGGAGCCGGGTCACGGGGCTGCATGGAAACGCAGCACCTCCAGAGTCATTCCTGCATGGGAACCGGGCTTCCCAGGCCTTTCCCCATGTGTGTGGTGGTGCAGGGGCCAGACAACATAATCCTTTACGTATAAATACATGTACACATACATGCACACCAGCACTCAGGAGTGAGTAATTGGATTTGGATTAGAATAGATTTGAGTATTAATTCGGTACTTAACTTCATTATATAGGTGCTCTATCAAATAAGAAAATGTTATCAAACAGTATCATTAAAAGCCCACTGCAGGCACGCTGCTTGCCCCGAGGCACCTCAGCGGACAGAAATCATCGGTGGTCTCTGCTGCCACAGCCCAGCTGAAATGAGGACCGTGGCCGTGGCCGTGGCCGTGCCAGGCGCCCCCTCCCTGCCCCCAGCCCCGCAGGCGGGCAGCCGCCGTGCCATCAGCAGAGCAGCCAGCACGTGGTCCAGGTCTGACTCCAGACCAGGCTGATTCCCAGAGGCCTTCCTATCTCCCTGTCTGGACCGTCAACTCGGCTAATCTACTTTCTGCCGATCCAGTTAAACGGATTTCACTTGTATGTGTTGTCCACACCCTTTCATGTTCTTGACTCATAGATAACTTCCCAAAATGACTGGCGTAACCCAGCATGCGGACTTAGAGGCATAGTCTCAATCTAAACTCACTTTCGTGCCCATCTTTCCTGGAAAACATCTTAGAATCCTTCATTTCAGTAACTCCGTCTGGAGATGCTCACTGACAAGAAAGAAACAGTGTGGTCACTTTTATTTCTCCGAAAGATGGCAGAAATATTCTACCACGAGTTCTGAATGCACAGTATAAACTTCTTGCCATTATGACTCAAAAACTAAGGATTCTTCATATTTTTCCTAGAAATGCAAGCTTTTATCTGAAGCCACATATAAACAATACGCTTTTCTTGCCTATCTTACACATGGCAAGAATTATATAGTCCTACCTGGTCATTGCTTTGGGGGTACTGTTTCAAGAATAGTGGAGTTTATTTTCCAGAATTTGAAAAGTATGCTAGGGTTCTTGCTGTTTGAAGTGTTAAGGCAAAGGGAGAAGGGGTAAATTCTCTCTAATTCCCAGTGTTTCTTCATTTTACATAATCAACCAAAAATATTAACCACAGGGCCTTTAGCATCAGTGAGCACTACGGGTTTGGCTGTGTATTTTACAAGACATCCGGAAATACCTGTGAATGAATGTCATTCCCTCAAAAGACTCCCTGAGAAGAATCAACATATAGGCATTGTTTGCAGAAATGGGGAAATAACCAGGATCTGGCCTTTTTCCAAAGAGACCCCCTATTAATATATACCTGTGCACATTTTTATCAAGAGGAACTAATAAGACGATAGCGGGGAAGCAAAGTTAGCTATTAGATAGCAATCCTCCTGCCAAGAGCCATAATCTGACACAGACTGAGCTGGGCGTAGCAGTCCATTAATGGCTCGCGGCTCACACAATAATGACCTGCTAACCTGACGTGGTGTTGCTCTCACATTTTGCTGTCCCCTGGGATGCTACTGTCACCGTGTTATCTATTGCCTGCCTCCCCATCAAAGAAAAAAGCAGAGCGGAAATGTATGGACGCGTCCAGCTCCGTAGTTCATTGCACACCAACCCTGGCAAGTGAAGGAACAATAGATTTATAAGTTTATCCTACATTAAGCCAAACGCGCCTGACTGCACTGTAAATTACTAAATAATAAACCAGGTGGCGTAAGATCCTGACTTGGACAGAATATAAAAATCTATCAACCTGTAAAATACAATAACCATAAATGTGCTATGTCGCTCATGGCTCAGGTAAACCGTCTACCGCCAGGATGCAGGGCGTCGGCGAGAAAACCGCAACAAAGACCCGGACACGGGAAACTTGGCTCCACGCTCTTTCGTGCTCTCTGTCGGCCGAGGAAAGATCGCTGAGCTAAAACACTTGAGCGTGTGTTGGGTTTGTTGAATTTCTTTGTCTGGAATTGGCCACTGCCCTTGAGGAGGAGCGGTCCCCACACAGCTCCGGGCTGGAGTCTTCCAAGATGACTCGAGGCTGCTTCAGGGTTGCTCCGTGGCTGAACTTCACATTCAAATGAGCCTGCGACACGCCGCGCTGGCTGGAAAGCAGAAAACGCAGAAAGACAGCCTTCAGATGATAGATACTTTACTCCTGAGAAAAATATCTTAAAACTGGGTTAACTCAGTAAACCCTCGTCCTGAATTCCACACCTCACCGGTTGTCACAGAAATAAAATGAAGATTAAACCAACCGGGCTGGCACTTCCTTCCCAGCCCCCTGCGAGAGGGATTCCATTTGAAACAAATCGGAGGGGGAAAAAATTAATTTCATTTCAGTGAAAGATTCCAAAATGATCCCATAAATTGCGATTCCTAAACATACAAAGCTAATTAATTCCTTTTTAGGAGATTTTCGATGAGCAAGCCAGGTTAAGTTTACATGATTTACAAACAGTGTTTACATTCATGGAGGTGCAACTAATTGCTACATGGTTTGACATCATTACAGGAAAAGGCTGGGGGATGCAGACAGTTTAATTAGGGGTGGTTTCAAGTTCACTACATGATTACCATCACAGAGCTCTTCTAATATGCTTATACAGTACAGTGGTGCTGAAAAGTGATTACACTCTGCCTGCTGCCTGCTGAAATTCTGAATGAAAAATGATAATCTCGTATAAAGGGCTGTGTTCTCACAGTTCACCTTCCTTTCTGGATCACACTCACCTGCTTCTTCTCAGGCCCATCTCTTCGCCTTTCTCAGGTCAGCAGCGTGGCGGCTGCGTGCAGGTGTTTACTGTATCCTACGAGCTCCTCAGAGGCTTCCAAAGGATGCTGGAAACCTTAGGAGCCTATTTTTACCATCCCCGTGTTTCGGGCACAATCCCAGCGATGTTTGTAAATCACTTAGTTCCAAAGTACAACTCACTCTCCATTTCAGTCAATAAAACTGGCCACTCGTTTTGCCAGGTTTAATTTTTAACATTTCACTCAAGTTTCTGTCCTCCGCCATCCGTTTAAGCTGCTCACGGCAGTACTATCACTCCGCAGCCCTGGAAGCTGGGAGGGGCCTAGGACTCGGGGTCTTGAGACCCCAGAACATCTGGGCTTTAATGAATCCTGTCACCAACACAGAAGGACCAGCAACTTGTGTTTCAAACATCGAGCACCACACTTACTTCTAACAAATATAGAAGAACCAAACACATGGAAGATTCTAGAATCCACAGGAATGCACCCCCCCCCTCCCAAATCCGTAAGCCTCTCCTGCCCTACAGACTTACAATTTAGTTCTGGCATCATTTCCTTTGGGGCTAAAAAGAAGATAAGTTCAAACAATGCTGCAAAAGTGATTGAAACCAAAAATCTGATGACTCCAAGCTTTTTACCATACACACATTTCTACATTTCAACTGAAGCCCTTGCAAAACACTTTATGTTTAACTGTTATCTATTTTGGATTCTGGCAATTCAGTTTGAAAGATGAATAAATGAAATAAGATTCCCCAAAGCAAATGGTTTTACAGCGTAATTAACACCTCAAGGGGGTACCCTGGGTTTTCGCAGGAATTTCAAACACAGACATCAGAGAAAAAATTTTTCAACAAACCTCGCCTTATTGGTGTCTGGGTTAATGAAAGAGATTCCCGAAGCTGACCACCCCTGGACACGTCCACGCTTCAGAGCTGGAGGATGGACAGAGTATGGAAAACGAGCCGTGATCACACGGTTTCAGCGTCTGGGTCCAACAGGAGACAGGACTCCTGGGACAGCAAGCCCTGGGGGGGCGGGGAGGCGCCTGCTCTTCAGGGGCTGACTCCACTGTTCGGGGAGTAAATTCACCTTTCTCAGGCACAATGGCCAACTTATCTCTTCAAAATCAAATAACCAATTTCTAATTAACTTTAACTTGGGCATGGCACCAAACATTCCATATCTCTATTAATAAGCAGACTGATAAATTCCAAACTTAAAACTCTGAAGTTGCCACATGTGATTAAAGCACTAAGAATTCGTTTCAAAACCTGTGCCCCTTATCTCCACAGACCATAGAGCAACATCTTCCAACCCAACTCTCTGCTCTTGAGGCATCACTCAACAGGCCTTTCTCTGAAAGCTCCATTTTCCTCTCCCCTTTGCTCCTGGCTGAAGCTTCCTCTTCCTGATGCACGGGGCTCTTCCTGCATTGCTCCCTCCCCTAACCCTAACCCTAACCCTGTCAGGTCTCTGAAAATGATACCTGAAAATACACACCTGAACAAAACAGGTAAGCTTGCAAACAGGCACATCAGCTCCATCGCGAGGATCCCAGGAGGGCTGTAGCTTTAGTCCCAGTGCTTAAAGGCGGACTCAGCACTGACCAGTGCTCAGGGCACAGTGCAGACCATCACTGAGGCAATCCTCAGCCTCAAGCTTCAGCTTTGACTGTGAGCAAATTCCAGGCCTTGGAGATGAGTGATGCAGGTGTTCAGGGCACAGACCAAACAAGCAGCCCCAGAGCCCTGGTGCCAGCGTGTGGTCCCCATCCTCCACTGCTGCCTGCTTGCCCCCAAGGACTCACTTCTCCCCCCGCTGCCTCTGATTCCCATGTCTCTCCAAACCCACCAAGCCCCTCACACTGCAGACACTTAATACCCTGTCATTGCATTAATCACCTTCATGGACACCGATACACCGAACACCGTACCTCGGCTTCCCTGGTGGCTCTAATGGTAAAGAATCTGCCTGCAGTTCAGGCGACCTGGGTTCAATCCCTGGGTTGGGAAGATCCCCTGGAGAAGGGAATGGCAACCCACTCCAGTATTCTCACGTGGAGAAGTCCATGGACAGAGGAGACTGGGGGCTACAGTCCGTGGGGCTGCAAAGGATTGGACGTGACTGAGCGATTAACAGTTTCACCTTTCACACTGTACCTGAGCCAAGCTGAGTCACAAGAGACCAAGCAGAAAGCTCACGAAAGTCCATGAGGGCACACAGGAAGCAAGATTATTGTAAATAGAACAACCGCCGCAGTTTCCAAACAATGAAAACTCGCATCTCTTATAAAGTGCAGTCCGGGCCACCCTCTGACTCTCAGAGCATTCACACACCACAAGTTAGAAAACCCTGACATTCGTGAGGGACATGCTCAAAATCTTCACCAACCCCCACCCAGGGACATAATTCCATCAAGCTAACTTGAAGTCAGTGCCCAACCAGGCACGGAGACCCCCCAACTTCTGCGGACACTCAGCCCTTGTAGCAGTGGTCTCTACACTGGAGAAGCCCTCTCATTATCTCCTGGGTCACCTTTTCTCACCCCAGGAGATCCCCTGAAGGTCTCCCCCCTGTGTTGGGCCTGGGGCACCATGCCACATTTCACTCCCAACTTCATCCAGAATTCCATCTTGACTGTGATTCCTCACTTTCTCCATTTTCTTTTCATTTCCAGCATTAACAAATGGCTTTTGAAGGGGGGAGGTGTGGGGATGGTGGGGGTGGGGTAGAAAATACTTCGTCATGAGAAAAAACGAGTCTGTCATTTTCAAGAATAAGTGAGTCCACAAAGATGGGAGAACTGCAAAGCTACATCGTAAAGCTGCTGCTTTATCCAGGCTTATCCATTCTATAGTTACTGCATAGCAAATCCATTTCATGGCAGACAAAGCCCAAATGTAAGGCTCAGCAAGATTACAAGTGCTTCTGTGTCAGGAACCTTCCGGGTCACCTACAGATAGCCAAACTACAAGGTTGAGTCATGGACTCCGGTGGTCTGCTGAATCAGGTCCCGAAACTAGTCCCATGGGCCACTAAACCCACCCGTTTGGTCCGTTTAACAGGACAAAAAGAGTTCCAAGTTCACCGTATCCTTCTAATTGGCATATGACCCTGGTCCATTAACATCGAGTACCGCAGACCCCAGCTCAGATTCCCAGACACTGTGAAGAATATTAGTTAGGAAGCTCTTGACTGCAAGTAGCAGAAAACTCCAACTGAACTGCCTGTGGCAAAGGGGAACTTCATTTCACGGCAAGACCTCCTGAAACAGCCTGTGAGTGAGTGAAATGAAAGTCACTGTCATGCCCAGCACTTTCCAACCCCATGGACAGTAGCTTGCCAGGCTCCTCTGTCCGTGGGATTTCCCAGGCAAGAGCACTGATTAATTCAACAAACCGAGCACCAGCCTATCTTTCCTCTTCCCCTCTGCCGTCTCAGCCTGGCTCCTTCCCTGGCCTGTTCAGTTTCGGGCACCAGAGGCAGGCAGCTTGACCCCCAGCAGGAAAAGAACAGTCACATTCCTCAAGTCTCTTTGCTAGTAATTCAGACCTTTCACAGGAGCCCCTCAGATTCTGACTGGCCAGAATTGCATCACCTGCCCTCCCCTAAACCAGTCACTGGCCAGGAGAATAGAACCATCATGATTGGCTTAGACCACATCTCAGCATTTGTAAACTAAACTTGAGGAAATCAACTGAGTGGGTCCCAAATCCTGTTCTTAAATTGAAATTTGAGCTCAAATGTAGATACAAATATTCCCATCTATTTACCTGTGTGTTAAGCTGTGATGTAAGATGGATTTCTTATTGTGACCGACAGTCCAAATAGTTTAAGAAGCATTGGCTTAATCAGCTCAGTAAAAGTGTTAGTCAGGTCTGACTCTCTGCGACCCCATGGACTGTAACCTGCCAGGCTCCTCTGTCCATGGGATTCTCCAGGCAAGAATACTGGAATGGGTTGCCATGCCCTCCTCCAGGGAATCTTCCTGACCCAGGGATCAAACCTTATGTCTCCTGCATTGGCAGGCAGATTCTGAAGCACTTGCCACGTATGACAGAAAAGACCCGGACAAGACGGGGTTGGATAAGGAAGAAAAAGCTGGGGAACCGCCGTTGGCAGAGACTCCAAGCACTGAGTGAAGAGGAATGGCTTGCAGGTGAAGGGAGACAATAGCCATGTGTACAGAGAACCGCGTGTACAGAAAACCACATGTGCAGAGAACCGCATGTGCAGAGAACCACGTGTGCAGAGAACCGTGTATACAGAAAACCGTATGTGCAGAGAACCGCATGTGCAGAGAACCGCGTGTACAGAAAACCACATATGCAGAGAACCGCGTGTGCACAGAACCGCGTGTGCACAGAACCGCGTGTGCAGAAGGCAAATGGGTGCAGAGCCAGGGGAACGGTTCCGGTGCCCCCAGGCGCCTGCAGGTCCCATGTCATGTGACACAGACACATTTCCGCCAAGAATGACTGGCAGATACGGCAGAGTGTGGATTACAGGCCAAGAGAGGCACAGACGGGGAAGTGGGTCAAGAGGGAAGTTATCCCTATGGCCGGTTCATGTTGAGGCGTGGCAGAAACCAACACAATACTGTAAAGCAATTATCCCCCCATTAAAAATAAATCCACTTTAAAAAAAGAAAGGCACAGATGATTTAATTTAAAAGCTAGAGGCAGCATCTACAAGAAGCTTTACCATCTGATGAGCAAATGAGCAGATCCTCCCCAACCGCAGAGGGCTTTGACTGACCTCCTGTGACGGGCCGCAGGATACTGCTGGGCTTTGACTGGCCTCCTGTGACGGGCCGCAGGATACTCCTGCAGCCTCCACGCTGCCCTGAACGCAGTGTGACCAGAGGGACGGACACGTGAGGGCTGTCATCACCAAGATGCCTCCTGCCTTCAACCACTGTCTTCTTAACCTGACGTCAGGAAATTCATATTTAGTGAAGAAGGAAATGACTTTGGGTCTGTATCATTCAAATCCTTAAGGATTATTGGCTAATTAGGAGCATAGTAATGTAAATTTGCCTTGTGTCAGGTCTTCAGGAACAGTAAAATAACATAATTAAGCAGTGAACAAAGCAGATCATTTAAGCCGCTCTTCACTGCAAATGTATATGGTGGTGAAACGTATGCATCGGCCTGGAAACTAGAAAAACATGATCCGCACTGCAAGGGGCCAGGGATTGTTTCTAATGAGATGTGTGGAGCTATGTAAATTTGATTTAAACATAAGTGCTATTTCTTTTATGAAAGCTTTCATAGAAAAATTCCATTAGATAATTATATAATTCATTTAAAGGATACAAGAGTTGTTCTTTTTGAAAAAAAAAAAACTGAATTGCTTTTAAATAAGCAAAGTAAAAAACCAAATGAAAACTTTCTAGAACTGGAAACCCTAATAAAATCAGAAAATAAAATTTTAAATGGCATTTCCTAACTTTGACTTCTCTCTGGACCTGTGGTTACATGTGCAAAATTCCACATAAAAATGGAAAGCTTCAGCTGAAACCATTGACTCTAAATGGCCCGGTTAATCCTGATTCTGAGAATAGAATCCCACAATTTGAGGGGGCAGATGCTCTTACTGCTGAAAAAAGTGTTACCTTTGTGCTCAAACACCTGTGTGAAGGCAATTGTGAAAACCCCAGTGAATTCTGAAAGGCTTGGAAGAGGTTCAAAGTCAATTTGAAAACTTTCTATTCTGTTCCGCTCATCTGCAGGATGGGAAATAATGTCTGGTTTGGCCCACCTGACTATGGGTAACAACCTGCTGGTTTCAGCCGCAGGGGTCCTGGGTGAGAAGTGGATCTAAATTAACCTCCCTGATCTGATGATCTAATGAAGTGACGCGCCTTCTGCCACCACCGCTCCCGCAGCTCCCACCGATGGTTCCAAAAATCCAGGTCAATTTTTCATTTCCACTAGTGCTGTGGATGTGAGAGAAGGGCAAGAAGTGAAACAGCAAAAGAAGAAAGGGGGTGAAGAGGTGGAGACCAAGAATAAAGAAAGCAAGGAGATGGACTTCCGAGATGCTTAGACGGGGAGGCACTCAGAGAGGGGGAGCAGAGTCCACACCTGGAGGGCGGACTGGGCAGCGGAAGAAGAGAAGAGCAAGGACGCCTGGCTTATTCAAGCAGATATGCTAAATGAAACTGTTCCCGGACCTGGCCTGCAGAAGCCAGGGCACACGTCCATCAGCCAGGCGGCCAGAAGCACTCAAAACCCCGCTCCTGACGAAATATGGCCCAGCATCCCTTCAACAACACGGGCTTTGCCAGGAAGAAAGCTGCTGGTCGGCTGCAGTGCCAAAGAGAGAGAAAATAGAACATCAAGTGCATCCCAACGTCAGCTAAGTTTCCTTCTGCTTTCAACCCAGGTGAGCTCCAGAAAGCGGCCACTCCAAAGCCAGTATCCGTGCAGCCACAAAACCCCGCCTTGCCCCCGGTCTGATTTATCACCACTGCTTTCTATTATAATTCAAGTACCTCCAGGGCCCTTTCCAAGATGAATACAGGATTACAAAGTGGATCGTTGTACCTCATACCTTCTCTTCTCCCAAATCACATCCAGTGGCAATCCAGCCTCAGGAATGTGCTCTCCAATTCGGCGCCAGGGTCTAAACCTGTCTACCCATGGCCCACAGTCAGCTCTCTTGGAAATGCCATTCTGCATGTATCACTTGAAATAAGTCCTTCAAAGAAGCAGTGAAGAGCCTCCCCTGAGCTGGCGAGCACCTATTCACTTTTTGGGGGGAGCCAACAACCACGCCTTTATTAGGCCGTGCCAAAGGGCTCGTTTATAAATCTCCAAACACAAAACAGTAGAGAAAGCTCCTCAGTGGTGGCCCGTTAACTCAATATTGCCCAGAGTAAACAGCTTGTGAGCCGTCATTAGAGAGTTTAATGTAAATCTTACTGCACTGACTTTTAAACTCCAAAGATGAACACACCGCATGGGTGATGTGAAGTAAATCCAACGCCGTATGATTTTTGAGAATTCGGATTGACATCTGTGCTTTAGACCTTTCCTAACATAAACTTTGCCTTCGAAGATATTTACCTTCCTTTGAAAAGTGGGTCACGATATTCTCTTGCCACCAGGTGATCAGAAGAACCAAAGAAAACAGTCATTAAGTTGACAGAAAGTCCCATACATCCGCGTCAGTTAAAAGGAAAAAAATCACCCAGATCTTCCTCGTGCCACTTTTCAGGATTCCTGACATCTGTCATAAAACTCGGGCCATATGTCTTTTCCTTCCATTAAGGAGACTCATCACATAACCAGTGCTAAGGTTCTGTCAAGAAGAATTATTGACTTATAAGCATATCTTCCCCCACCCTGCTAATGATTTCCACAAACACATCCACTGATCATCTTTTTTCTGTGCTTGCCAGAAATTACTGGGAGACCCAGGGGGGCATTTGAGGTCCTGTGCTTAGGGATTTACCAGGTAATGTTAATGAGACGCACAACCGTACTTATTTCAGGATTTATTTACTTGGTGTGGAGTGTTCTGGTTGCATGAGCCTTGTTGAACTGGCGCTGGAAAGAGAAGGTGGGAAGGAGGGAGGCAGAAGGGGAGAGGGCGGGGACAGGGGAGCAGCCCGAAGCCCCCTGTAAAGCAGCAGCACAAGCACCGTTTCCTGCCTCTTCTACAGGGGCTGCATTCGTCTGCCCTCGCGTTGTCAGGTTGACAAGAGGAGAAAAAAAATTAACCAAAAGCCAAATCAAATAAATGTGCAACTCATAAATTCTGCAGCTAAAAATTTACCCCTGAGGGATCGCAGCAACGCACCGTGGAAGGCTCCCCGCTCCTGCCCTCATAAAGGCGAATGATAAGTGAAGCTTCCCTCCTTGGCACCAGGAGGCCGGGTCTAGAGGAACAGCGCCAGGCCGGCTTCCTCCTCCCCTAGTTAACGAATTTATTCCCGTCGTTGGTGGGTGGGCATGGAGCTGCTGTCCTCCGACGTGTCAGCATCCCCAGGCCCATGTTGCTAAGCAACGCGTGCGTGGACCGGGCTGACTGGCCATGGACCAGCCTCCGGGTGTCTGCTCCTGGGGCGGCTGCTCCCGCGTGGCAGGCAGTGTGGGAGCTGGAGGAGCATGAACTGCTGAGGCCTGCCAGCCACTTGGTTTTTTGACTCCAAGTTTAGGTACGTCATTCCAAGCAAAACTTGTTCTAACGAGCATCATTCTTTCTTCCAAGTATGCAACCAAAAAACGAAGAGAAACCTCGTTTGAGGGAAAGCCGGTCTCTTCCCTTCCACAGATCAAATCTCCCTGAGGCCGAAAACAAGGTTTTCAAGGTGAAAAACGTTTGTGCAAACACTTAAAGCACATGGCCCTGTCCTGCCTCCAGTGCTTCAGTTCTACCTGGACTGCATCTGGCGCGCGTTAGTGTTTGAGAACATTAGCCAGTAGCCAGGGCCCCAGACGTAGATGACCTGCGATAAAGACTCAGCAAAATAATAGGGTTTTTCTTGCCACTCCGATTGTCCAGGAGAATTATATTCTTCTTTTGGCAAAACTCACGGACCTTTATCTGCAGAGCACCATCTTGTGGCAGGCAGTACTGATCCTTGTGCCCCGACTCCTAAAACAAGGGCAGGGCAAGGAGACCAGGAAGCCATACACAGCGCATCCTCCACAACTTGGGTATTTTTTAACCAGAGAGCAACAGAGATAAAAAGCGATCACAGCAATTAAAAAGTCAAAGAGGTGGGCAATCCGTTCAATATGTTTCTAGATGATTAATTCAAACTTGATTCATAGATTAGTGAAAATGCAACATATGTATATTCACCAAACCTTCTGTCACAAAGGGGAAAAGAAAAGCCCAACGTTTTTATAACCATCAAAAATAGCCAGCCAGAGTGCTCATAGAGGGTTTTTTTGTTTTTGGTCAAATTGCCAAGAAACAGTCACATACTGTTGCTCTCAATTTTCACTTGCAGCAATATTTCATACAAGACGTTTGTAAACTAAGCACAGCAAGTAAAATTTTCAATGCAAGACGTTTAAATGTGTTTCTACTAACTGAATACAAAATGGAGTCTTTGCCACTTCTTTGAGATGAAAGTACGGTGCCAGCATCATACCTCACAACTAACTGGAACTATGAATTCAATACATCTGTTTTTCTGTTAAACTCACATAGGTAAAATTGCTTTGTATCAGCAAATGTATTTGACTTACAGAATACTTACTTTTTAACTATGCATTTGAGTGTAGCCAACGAAATTCCCAACATACCCTAACCTCGACTGCAGTGTTTTGTAACAGCGCTTTAGAATGGCAACGCAAAGAGTTGCTGCTGCTACAATTTAGGTTAGATCGTGGATTGTAAGAAAACTAATCCTTCAGTAATGCAGGAAGCAGCCCTGGAAGGCGACAACAGCTTTTAAGAAACAGACTATGTTTTTATGTTTTTAAAGTAAGAACAAACGAGTCACTGTCAAAAAATGTTTCTTGTGAATAATTATTTGCTATCAACACTCTGTTAAATTAGGATTTTCTCCTTCTGAATGGGTGATAAAAGAATTGATTAGCTGTCACTTCTAGGTGCTGAGTGACACCTATCTGAGTTAGAAGGACTGCTTTTTGCTGTTTTGTTTCCATAACTGTAGGCATTTTGACTAACGTTCTATTCTGAGTCTTTTTGGCTGAAATCCTGAGGCTGCATTCTAGAAAATACACACACAGGAATTGTTCTGTCCAAAAAGAGACACCCTTGGATCTGCAGTGCCCTTATTTCATATCACAGAAGAGTCGGTCAATAAATCAACTAAAGGTAAGAGTAAAATCTGTAATAACCCGTTGCCACTTCTTCCTCCTCCCACCTCGCAGCACATAAAACTCGGTGTCAAAAGGTCTCACATCACAAGAATTAATCAAAAGACTCTTAAAATACTCTACGCACCCACTTCTGATGACTAATTTGGCTTCCCTATGGCGAAGCACTAATTTTTTATCTCAATCAATTGGTACAATATTCTTTTCCATCAATCACAGTGGGTGCAGAACAGTAAAATTCCACTCTTCTGTAAGAATAAAGCAAAATTCAGCCAAAAAGGGAAAAAAAAATAGTTCCGTAGCAAGGAAAGCTTGCCGCAACAATGGAAGACAAAGAGAGGGTGGGGAGGGGGTGGGGGAGATGAGCGGCAGACGCTCCAGAGGACCCAGGGGAAGCCTTACAAATAGCTCCACCAGAGCAGAAGGAATCTCAGAAGCATCACAAGGCCAAATGCAGCTGAGAGAAAGAGCCAATCAGAAAGTCAACAAGGTGGCTGGGCCACATGGATCTGATGGGCTGCCTGGGAACCACTACTGCCTCGACGGGGAGGACCGCTGCGGGCAGGAGGAGAGAGTGAGCTTTTCTTTCCCAGGAAAGGACAGGGAAATGCCGAGAATGGCTGAGAAAACACAGCCTTTGTGGGGAGGAAAAGAAAGGAATTGCAAAAGTGAACTCAGGCTCCTGGAAGAAGCCAGGAAAAGGCTGGAGCTGCCAGATGGTGGGGATGTGAGCGGTGACGAGAGAGAGCAGAGAGCGAAGAGCAGGGTCCACCACACCCACCCCTGCACCCGCCGGGCAGAACCTGCAGGTGGGAAGCCCAGCCTCCCCCAACCTAGCGTGGGGCCAGTGCTGTGCTTAGTCATTCAATTGTGTCTGACTCTTGCGACCCCATGGACTGCAGCCCATCAGGCTCCTCTGTCCATGGGATTATCCAGGCAAGAATACTGGAGGGAGTTGCCATGCCCTCCTCCAGGGGATCTTCCAACCCAGGGATCGAACTCAGGTCTGCCACATTGCAGGCAGATTCTTTACTATCTGAGCCACCAGGGAAGCCCATATTGGCCCCACTTCACCCTCCTCTTCACGCCTACTGCTGTCTTGCCCGACTGGCTCCTGGTCCAGTCAACCTTCTGCAGGCCTTGACTGAAGGCATAGCAGCATGGAATATCCCCCAGCCCTGGGGCCCTGCCATCTTCTAAAAGTGACGGCGATGTGCTTCACTGGCTACGAGGAGGAATAAGACACTGGTGGCTGGGGACACATCGCTCCCCACTGGCTTCTCCAGACGTCAGGGCCACGACCTTATGCTCCTTTTAAAGGGCCAGGTACTTCAGTGCCTGCTCCCAAAGTGGAACCAGAAACCCAGCTCCTTCCAGCAACGGACAAAGCAAATAGAAGCAATTCACTGATATTGCGTGAAGCCTATGTAAGACAGGTAAAGCTTAAAATAGGGAGGAATAGGTTGGATCAAAACTTTTTGTTGGAAAAGCCTGATCACACTACTGTATCCCTGCACTGGACCACCATTCATAACACAAAGGGCAAGCAGATGGTTTTGCTTCCCGAGCAGGGCACATGGAAATGCTGTGGCACTGCGGCTCTGAAGAGTCCCCTAAATTCACATCAGCTCATTTTATCCTGAAAGCACCCTGCTGGGAGGCCTCTGATGTCCATTTTAAAGCTGCGAAAACTGAGGCTCAGCCACTATTCACAGTAGCCAGGACATGGGAGTACCCTAAATGCCCATCCACAGAGGAATGGATAAAGAAGATGTGGTACAGATACACAAGGAATATTACTCAGCCATAAAGAGGAATGAAATTGTGCCGTCTGCAACAACATGGATGGGCACGGAGATTGTCATAGTGAGTGAAGCAAGTCAGACAGAGACAGATACCATATGAGCCCATCTATATGTAAAATTGAAACAGACGGTACGAATAATGAACTTGTTTACAAAACAGAGTCACATATGCAGAAAACAAACTCTGGTTACTGGGGCGGGGAAGCGGGGAGGGTTAAACTGGGGGATTGGGTTGACATACAGACGCTACTATATGTAAAGTAGGTAACTGATAAGGACCTGCTGAATAGCACAGAGAACGCTACTGTGTCCTCTGTCAAGACCTAAATGGAAAAAGAATCTGAAAAAGAGTGGATATATGTATGACTGATTCACTTCGGTGTGCATCTGAAACTAACGCAGCAGTGTAAATCTACTATACTCTGATTTTTTTTTTTTTTTTGAAAGCTGAGGCTCAGCAAGGTCAGGGGTCACATGCTAAGGTGGACGAACGCCATAGCTGACATGTGACCTCGAATCCAGGTGCCACCGGAAACTGTGTTCAGCCAATGGCTGGGATCTGAGGTCCTGATGGAAGCTGAAAGGAGGGAAGCCCTTCTGTGTCAAGGTGAGCACTCTAGCGTTGCCAGAGTTGGCCCTTGAAAGATGCTCAGGAAAATCTGGATCTCAGATCAACAGCAAATAATGTTTACTATAGGTATGTGGGACATACTTAAGCAAAAAAAATATTCATTGTTTATCTAAAAGGCACGTTTAACTGGGTGCTTGGTATTTTAGCTGGCATCACTAGTGAAGGCAAATGTTAATTCCTCCAACTCCACTTCTGACCAGGAGAGAAAGTCCTGGGGACAGATGAAAAACGCCCAATGATGTGCCCTTCCCAGAGGCCAGCACTGCAGGGCATTTCATCTTTTTTCTGAAGCTCTTTCTCCCATTATCTCATCAAGTCCTTCCTACAGAACTAGAGCATGGGCATCATTATCTCCACATCATGGACAAAGGAAGCTGTGATGAGTTTGGAGCAACTTGGAAAACTGAGCAGCAGAGCCAGGGCACAAGCCCCCTGACGTGAGTCCAGGGCTCTCTGCTTACAATGAGAAATTAGAAATGCTACAGGTGAACCTATTCCCAGAACAGAAACAGAGACACGGACATAGAGAACAAATATAAGGACACCAAGGGGAAAAGGAGGGGTGGGAGGAAATGGGAGACTGGAGTTGGCATATACCCCAAATCAATCCTATATGTAAAATAAGTAAATAATGAGATCCTACTGGACAGTGCAGGGAACGCTACTCTGTGCTGACCTAAAAGGGAAGGAAATCCAACCAATGGGGATGTATGCACACGTGCCGCTGATTCCCTCTGCTGTGCAGTAGAAACTAACACGATATTGTAAAGCAACTGTACTCCAGTAAACTTTAAAAATAAAATGAGAAATTAAACCTCGACCAATCTTCAGCCATTGAACGGACACTCCTTAGCTCCTTTTAAGAGCCAGCGCTGCAAATTCACTTTCATGTTTTGAATCTAGCAGCGTGAAAATGCGTCCTGGCAAGGTGATTCCAGCATCCTGAGCGCAGCCTGGGGCGCACGCACCGGAGCTGAGGCACACTGAGCTCACACACGGAGCGTGGGACCCAGCACTCTTCCGAAAGCCCCAGACGCTTTGGCTAGAAGTGATTTGGGGGAAAAAGTCTTCAAATGAGATGGGTTCATTATTCTCATTTTCATGTTCCAGATCTATTAATTTAGCCTCTGAAGTAATCTTTGTCCAGGGTGCATAACTGTATCAAATACCCCTGCCATCAAAGCTTTATTTCCTTGAAAAGGCAAAGATAATATGGGCTGGGTATTCTTTCGCTACACATAATTCATTTAAGGCAGAAATGTTCTCAAATGGCTTCTTTTTTTTTTACCGCTCTCCAAGTTTACGGGCACCCTGATCCAAGAAGATGAAAATTACCACTGGGAGAAGGGGCCAAGGCTGCTCCCTCCCAGGACACAAACACCAAGATTTCAGTTCCCTGATACTTTTATTTTGCTGCTAATAAAACTGGGTGGTTAAACCTCCATGGTAGAGTATGAATATAACACCAGAGTTAAGCTTTAACACCAGGAAAAACTCTATTAAAATGTTGCCCCAGAGACTGTAAATTTGAATTCTGGCGCTGCTAAGTCAGGTTGGACCTGAAAACTAAGACGAGGAAGTTCCTAAGTCCTGCAGAACAGGCCACACAGAAGGATTTTTTTTTTCCTTAGACTAATTTCCTTGTAGAGGAGAAGAATATAAAAGTAAGAAAGGCCTCAAAATTCTGAGCCGACTTGGGAGAAGATTATTTCTTCCAGTCCCCAGCTGCTCCTGTGCTTGGCCTGGGGCAGGTGAGCTCCACGAACAGGACAGACGGAACAGAGACAAAGAGAAGGAAGACAGATGGAATTTTCCAATTTGAACCAATAGGTATTTCGCTGGGAGAGCTGTTTTCAGGAGAGCGCGATCTAGTTTAGGGAGAAGCAGATGACATTCAACACAGCCCTGGCCTGAGGCACGGCATTCCTGGGTTTCTAGAACCAGCCCTACCCCGGGCACACCAGCATCTAACCTTCTAGTCCCAGTCCCTTCGCCCACCAAATGCAAGTGATAGCCCAAGGTGATTAAGAGGTCACAATTTCAAAAAGCAGACATATTTATTAAAATGTCTGGGGAATCTTAACATGCCTAAGAAAAAGTTGTTTATGAATAGAGCAAATGGTCTGAATTCAGTGTTTGCAGAATTAATTTAATAATGCTCAGAATTTCCTTTAAAAATAGACTAGGGAGAAAAAGTCAGTTACTCACTTTTATCAATAACCATCAGTTAAAAACTTTATTTGGAAAAAACAGTATTTGTAATACCAACAAAATGTCAATTATTATAATACACAAAAAAATTAAGACTAGGTTAGCATTTTATATAGCAAGCTTGATAGCACCAAAACTAGTTAAAATCTGAGAACCGGTAAAAATGCTGCAGACACCCTGGGACAAACACGAAAACTTATTAGTTGTTGTTCTTATTCTTACCTAAGACTAAGAACAAATTAGAAGGCAGGTGGTAACTGACAGCTAGGTTATCAAATTTCTGGTCTTTGACTGAAGGCACCAGCACCATTCACGTTACAGCATGCTTGCAGAATGACTGTTCAATATATGTTTTACTAACGCAATCAATGAATTTAGCAGAGACGTGTTCAAGAAGAGAGTATTTGAGGATTAGGAGCAGGTTTTAGAAATGAAATGGAGGATAAGCTAACAAATCTATCAGAAATAAGATCAACAACTTAAAATTTAAACCGATCTTGAGCATATATTTGAACTTGGATATGCAGAAATGGTACACATGTCCCTGAGGTTCAGTGATACACTCCGAGGATCAACAGCCCTATAGACAGTTAAATTACTCAGGAAGCCAGGGAATTTATCAAACATGAATTTCAAAGTGGATTCTGGCCTCCAGGAGAAATGGAAGTGCCCATTAATGTACATACAAAATAAATGTTGTCTGCAAGCTCTTTACACTATTTATATTTTGGCCACAAATTGGCTAAAGATTTTTAATTTACACAAACTGTGACAGAGCCCTGTCTTTTTGACAGAAGTAATCTGGGTCCAAGTTGCGCAAAACTATTTGCTAAATACTAAAAATGTAACCGTTGCCGTGACAGGTATAACACAAAGAAATCATGTGCCCTGCTTCACATCTCTTGGTACATTATTTATAACCAACTCCAATTTAAGAATGTTAACATTAAATAGATTTCACACATGGAGGAAATTCGTACAAACCCGTCATATATTATGAATGAAAATTAAAACAGTTCTGCAAAATTTGTTAAAGCGTATGGGCTAGAATCAGAGGAACACCGAAATATGCAATAGTCCTAAGAAAGTTAGACGGTATTTAGCTCATAACCTCAATATTTATTTTATCGATCAAAAGAAATGTTAACTTCATCTACTGTTGACAGATAATTTATCAAAAAATGTTTTAAATAAGAGAATATTTCATAGCGAAGGTGGCTCGGGAAATTAGTCACTGGCCTTTGGGCCTGAGCTGTCCCCAAGGAGTGGTGGAACATCATTTGTGGGAAGCCCGAGCCCCAACCCAGGGGAGGAAGGGAGGGAGACAGGCGGGGCTGGGGTGCAGAAGCTTCACTCTGCACAGCAGCTCCGCACACCCTGCCAGTTCCTTGTCCAAGAAAAGTTGGGGCCTGAAAGGATGAGACTCCCCCCTCTGTAAGACTCCTCTCTCCATGTCCCAAGCCCTTGAAAATGTCCTCAAGAGTCCTCAGCCTGCACACACTTTGGTCCCTCTCAGAACAAACCAGGGTTTCTCTAGTGGCTCAGTGCCAAAGCAGGAGACACGGGTTCGATCCCTGGGTCAGGAAGATCCCCTGGTGAAGGAAATGGCATCCACTCCAGTATTCTCGCCTGGAGAATCCCATGGACAGAGGAGCCTGGCGGCCTACAGTCCCTGGGGTTGCAAAGCGTTAACTGAGCTAAACAGCAACAGCAAACAACAGAGCAAACCAGGCCAACTTTTCTCCTTCGTTCAGCAGTTTCCATTGTTTTCTGTAAACTGAGTCCTTCTAATTGAAAATCATTGCTTGCCCTCTAATCCATAGCTGCCACCCAATAGCCGACTGACTGACAAGGGCACAAGCCCCATGGGTTCCTTCCAGCCCCAGACCATTCACAGCTGATGGTGCCCAGTAGGAGGAAGTGCTCTGACCTAATATCCACATTCCCATTGCCTGCGTCTCCTGGTGCTTTGACGGTCTCTCCGGAGGGCCTTAGAATGCCACCCTCCTACACACAGATGAGAGAGAAAACGAGGCCAAGTCTTAGGGCCTCACTTTCCAGTGAGCGTGGAACAAGACGATTTTCTTGGTGCTCTGGAAGGTTCCTCCCTACCTGACAGTCCTGGGAATTGTATGCCTTTTTAACATTCACATCTAGCTCCCTCCGGCACGTGAACGTACAAAGCAGCACCCCTTTTTAAAAGGGAGACAGAGATTCACGTGCACCACCACGAGACGCTGGAAGCTGTGACGGGGGCCGTCAGGGGCCTGCCTGCCACACGCCGTGGAGCGCAGCCACGACCAGTTCACTGTGGGCTCTGCGGTTCGCGTCAGGACTGGGGGCCTTCCTGGCTCTCGTTTTCGCCAGACTTTCAGATGACCCTTCCCCGGGGCGGTCTAGACCAGACAGGGCAGCAGGCATTGGGCAGGGCCAGGTGGGGCCTGAGCACACGGTCCATCCGCAGAGCCCAGGGCGCCCATGTGATTAGTCACCTGGATCAACTCCCCTGCCCCCATGGCCTCATTTTACCTCGATCACCTGTCTGAAGGCTCCATCTCCAAACACAGTCACGCTCAGAGGTGCTGGCCGAACTTGAACTAGGGAGCGGGGGTGGGGGACTCCATTCAGCCCATATCACACACCCACACCCACCTGGCTTCCTGCTCCCTTTCTGGAAGCTTGTTTATGCTACAGACTGTCCATCACCAAACTGGCTTCTCTCCATCAGAACCAGCCTCTGCCCAGCTAGGACCAGGGCTAATGCCACAGCTGCAAGAGGAACTGGAGGGAATTCCACCCAAAATGATCACGACAGCCTGGCGTGGCTTGTCTCACCACACAAAGACCGCTCGCAGGCCCTGGAGTCTTTGATCCTCCACCCTGCCCCATGAGCGAGGCTGGGGAGGTATTAATCAATGAATACAGATTAATTTATGAGATGACGAGATGCCGAGTAAGTTGCCCAAGGTCACACGGCTAATTACGGCCCAAGTCTTGAGACGCCAAGAACATACTCCTTCCACTCCTCCCCGTGATCCCCTCTGCAATCAGGGAACGCCTGGAATACGATTTCACAGCAGTTCCTTCAAGTTAAAATGCGTTTATCATCTTGCCTAAGTTATGACCCCAGCCTTCCCACCAGAAGATCGTATCACAATAAAAAACACACATTGTGCAGGTGGCTAACATGATTTATTAAATTTTCTCAATTTCATGTATTAGGAAGTTCCTCCACATGGGAAAATTTTCTTAATATTGAAAACATATGTACATAAGACAAAGCTCGGGGAAAAAAATGGTTTATTATAATACATCACACATAATAAATGTTTTTTTAACAAAGTCTGCATGAACTTTCCACATTAATCAAAAGTGAATGCTGCATGGTTCTGTATAATTAACCAGGAAGTCATATTACAAGTGATAAATATCACAGACAATAAAGCGAAGTGAACGAATATTGACCTTAAATGCTCATTAATAATGCAAGATTTTTGATGGTCCACGATGCAATTATGACTCAGTTAATTGAAGGGTCAAGTTTCCTAAAGATTAATAATTAGACTTACAGTGGCCTGTTCATCAGAGGTTTAATAAAGGCTACAGCAGACCCCCTCAAGCTCCCAAAATACTGAATCTGAACCTCAGTCCTTGGACTTCCTGGTGTCCTTGCAAAGCGATGGACTCAGAAAGGGAAATGCATTCCATGTGGAGAGAGAGCCCCTGAGATGGTTTGGCTGTCACTAGAAAAGAGTGCTTAGGACTCAGGACAAACACTTGAACCTTGACTTTGAGAGTGAGAGGCCACCTCAGCCGCATCCAGAGGGGAGCAGCTGGACAGCCCTCGAGCCAACATCTGTCCACCTCTGGAAGCAGCTTCCGGCTGGCTCACCCTCCAGCGTGGACCCTGCCCCCAGAAGTGGTGTCTTAGGCAACTCGGAAGGATCACAAAGACACCTAAAGAGATGCACAGAATCACTCTGTATTTACGAGATGTGCTCCGCTGCTTCAGCCGACAGCACGCAACCGCCAGCCCTTGAGCCTCCTGAGCCTACACGCCCCCTCCCTCCTCACTGCTCCCCTCGCCCCCATCCATTCCTCAAAGCTCAGCTGAGCCCACACCTGCAGCACAATCCAAGTGGCCTCATCATGTCCTTGACGGTGGCCCAGCAGTCACTGGGGGATGGCAGGTGTGCTCTCAGCTTCCCTTTCCCTCCGCACACACTGATCACAGAAGCCTCACTTGTCTATCCGCCACTCACCTGGGCCTGGGGCCCCACCCACAGCGGGTGTAAAGATATGCCTACTGAACAGGAGGTGTGGATGGGGCATGAGCTCTCGGTCCCGGCCTCCTCCAGAGCTGCAGGGCCAGGGAGAGTGGGCGGCAAAGGAAAGGGAGCCTCGGGGTCATGAAGGTCAAGAGGAGCCAAGTGTAGGGGGCCTTGAGAGCCATACCTCCCCACCTCGGAGATGGGCCCCCAGGAAGATGGGCCCCTACAGAGATGGGCCCCCCGGGAGGTGGGCCCCCCTGGGAGATGGGCCCCCAGGAGATGGGCCCCTGGGAGACAGGTCCCTGGGAGACGGGCTCCCACAGAGATGGGCTCCCCAGGAGATGGGCCCCCTGGGAGATGGGACCCATAGGGAGATGAGCCCCCAAGGAGATGGGCCCCCAGGGAGATGGGTCCCACAGGGAGATGGGCCCCTAGGAGATGAGCCCCCAAGGAGATGGGCCTCCAGGGAGATGGGCCCCTACAGAGATTTCCCCCTGGGAAATGGGTCCACAGGGAGATGGGCCCCCAGGGAAATGGGGCCCCCAGAAAACAGGTCTCCAGGGAGATGGGCCCCTACAGAGATGGGCCCCCCCTGGAAATGGGTGCCCACGGAGATGGGGCCCCAGGAAGAGCAGAGACTGCCCAATTTGATGAATCACAGACAGTTACAGGCATTGCTTGCTTGCGTGCTAAGTCACTTCAGTTGTGTCCGACTCTTTGCAACCCCATGGACTGTAGCCCACCAGGCTCCTCTCTCCATGGGATTCTCCAGGCAAGAATACAGGAGTGGGTTGCCGTACCCTCCTCCAAGGGATCATCCCACCGAGGGATCAAACCCACATCTCTTATGTCTCCTGCGATGGCAGGCGGGCTCTTCATCACTAGGGCCACCTGGGAAGCCCAGGTGATGAGTCACAGACAGCTCAGGGCATTAGGACTGCACGAAACTGGAAGTGACCTGAGTGTCCAAGGGTAGGAGACTGGTTTCCTAATTACGGCAGGTGCACTTGGTGAAATATCACAGAATCGTGCTCTCTATCAAACAGCACAACCTTGTGAGAGACCAGGCGGACCAAGGACAGACAGATGCAAACCCGCTAACGGCGGTTACTTGACCATTTCTGCTTTTCTGTATGTTCCCAACTATCGAAAATGAATATATAACATATGCGGGGCAGGGGCCGTATGGGGGTGGAGGGGGTATGCTGGGATGTGGCCTTGGCTCGGTCTTGGCAACAGAATCACTATAAAAATGCAGGCGGCTCCGTGGGGTTGCAAAGAGTCGGACATGACTGAGCGAGTATTCAGTATTCAGAGCACATGCTCTGAGCCAAAGTGTATTTGGCCACAAAGGATCCAGAGGACAGGCCATGCCAGAACCACCCCCAGGCCCCCTGCAGGATTTGAACAGCCACTCCGAGAGCCCAGGAAATACAGGCGTCTCGCGGAGGGCACAGCAGAGTGCTCGAGTCCAGGTCTGAGGCCTCCTTCCCCGATGCTTCTCGCTCTCCAGCCCCGCTGTCTTTACCTGGACCCCAGAAACCAGCCGGCGGTCCCAAGGTGAGCACCGGGGTGACCTTCTGTCTCCACTCACCTGCCTCCCCGTCACCCTTCCCCCAGGGCGCCCACACACCTCTCTCCAGATGGAGCTCAAAGCCCCTCCCCGAGTACCAGCCCCACACACCGCTGCCGCGCTGGGGACCTCAGGTCTCCGTCGAGGTGTAGCTGGAAGCAGTGGCCCAGAGGTGAAAATCCCTCATCCCGTGACCAGTCCCTCGGGCTGGCCAGTCACCTTTATTTACAGTTTCTATAAAAAGGACCTGCTGTGAATTTTCACCTGGCCCTTGTGTGCCCACTAATGAGATCGCGTCTCCTCTGGACACATCTCTACCTTTGGGGGGCTGGCGACCACAGCCCACCCTGAAAAGGTGGCGGTGCTTTGCAGAAGCCTTCACGGGGCAGAAGAGACCAAGGGGAGCCTCAGGGTGCAGATGTGGACCCCTCTTTGGTGGCACAGGAGGGCTCCGTGCCCATCAGCAGGATCAGATTTCCAGCCCAAAGCCAACCAGAATAAATGGCATCCCGCAGCACTATAGTTTATGTGTTGTTTTTTATTTCCTTTACTTGTCTTTCAGTGTAAACAGTCCATGTTGTTCTAAGAGGTCAGTTTTATGGGCCGGAGCACCACCAAACTATTTAGGTTTAAAATGACACTACTGTTTAAGACCCAGTAATTTCCAGAACCCGTGATTTACTGCTGTGGCGCTCCATAAGGCTCATTTCAGACCTCCGAGAAGAACTAGTCAAAGTGTTAAATAAACATGAAGTCTGCGCCTTGTTTTCTTTCCAAAAGTGCAAACACTGCTCCTCTAATGATTAAATACTGCTTACCATACAACCGAGTGACGATTTCACAGTTGCTTCTTTCCCTTGGCTTCATCTTACGTATTAATTATTTTGTGTTCAGACAAAGACTTTAATTAGGAGTCATAAAGGGTTTCTGAAGAGTGAATAAGTAGTTCCATCCGCATGAAACTGATAATAAACAGACATTTCTAAAACAAGGAGCTGCCCATGTGAAAGCCTTAACTAAGCCTGAATCTATTAACCACAAACTAAACTCGGCCTCATAAAATATTGTTTGGGGATGTTACATGACAGTAAAAATGATTCAGATCGCCTTTAGGTCCTTAAAGAGGAAATAAATTCATTGAACTTTGGTGGATATTAAAGGTTGAAACTTGCCTATGAATGTGAAAAATTCAACCAATGTTATCTTAAGCTCCAAACACTGTTACTAAAAATTGTTTGATTCTTTGAAATGACAGTACAAAAGCAAAACAAAAAAATCAAATATAATGGATATTTAAGGAGCCCTTGGTTACAATGAATCTGGAAAACAATGAAACAGAGAAGGTTAATTCTGCCCATTAGGCTGAAATTCTGCTCTCTGCTCCCTGTAACAGAAACCACATTATCTACAATGTCCCTCCATGAAGGTTCTGAGAGGCAATGCCTCCTGCCGGAAAGGGCTTTTCTTAGCTGTCTGTATCCAGAAGGTCCAGGTTTAAACATCCAAGCAGCTTCCCTTCTCATCCTGCAAGATACTCTTATGAGACGCCTGGCATGTTTGCCGCCGCCCGCATGCCTGCAGTGAGGGTCTGTGGGTGCGTATCTGCCTGTTCTTGCAAGATGCTCTTACGAGACGCCTGGCACCTTTGCTGCCATCCGCATGCCTGCATGAGGGTCTGCGGGTGTGTATGTGCCTGTCCTCTCAGCTGTACTTGGCTTGCTTGCCTTGAGCCTGGCACCGTCTAGTTTGCCATCACTGCAAAGGGGCTACTTTCTGGCACCATGAATCCTTAGGTCTGAGCTCATCCTTAAACAGTGTCCTGCCCATGGTGCTGGGAGAGGCGGGTTGTCTCCTACTTGACCCTTAGGACTCAGCACCCGTCCCAGGGGACGGCCCAGCCTCCCTCTAACTCTGTGTCCTCTGCGTGTGCATTTCAATCACAGAAGCCAGAAAACAAGCTAGCAGTGACCAGTGGGGATGGGGGGCGGGGACGGGAAGGATGCGGAAGGAGAGAGAGGCACAAACCACCGCAAACAGCACGAACACGCTGCAAGTGTGAGCTGTGCAACGCAGGGGCCGCGCCAGGGCTGCATAACAGCTGTAAAGGGAGGTGCTTTTAGCTATTGTCATGTCCGACTCTAGCCCACAAGGCTCCTCTGTCCGTAGAATTCTCCAGGGAAGAATACTGGAGTGGCTTGCCATTTCCTTCTCCAGGAGTCTTCTTGACCCAGGAATCGAACCCACATCTCCTGCATTGCAGGTGGATTCTTTACCTCTGAGCCACCAGGGAAGCCCTTAAATGGATTATAATCTACAAAAAATATTGGATCACTATGTTGTACACCTGAAACCAAATAGTGTAATATATTATATTGAAGTATAGTTGATTTATATAAAATCGACAAAAGTCTATATATTTATATAAAATATTTTATACAATTTATATAGAAATATAATCATATCAACTATAGTTGATTTATATATAATATATAAATAAATATATATATGAATATATAAATCAAGTATACTTCAATTTAAAACAATAAAATAGGCAGAGAACTTGAATAGACATTTTAATAAAGACAATGTACAAGTAGCCAACAGGTACGAGCACTTCACATCACTAGTCATCAGGGAATCGCAAATCAAAGCCACAGTGAGACATCACCTCGCACCTGTTACAAGGGTCATCATCAAAAAACAAGAGATAGACACGGATGAAGACATAAAGGAAAGGGAACCCTCGTCCACTGCTGGCCAGAATGTAAACTGACATGGCCACTGTGGGGAACAGGATGGAGGCTTCTCAAAAGTTAGAAATACTCTACCACGTGGTCTGGCAATCCTGGTCTGGGCATGTATTCTACGGAGATGAAACCACGGTCTCAAAGGGCTGTCTGCACCCCTGCGTTCACTGCAGGGGCACACGCAACAGCCGAGACGTGGGGACGGCCAGAGTGTCCATTCATCACCACACGGACAGATACAGAGAGTATGATACGTGTAGCACAATGGAATAATGTTAAGCCATTAAAAGGGAACCTTGCCTTTTGTGACAACATAAACCAGATGGTATTCTGCTGAGTGAAATGAGCCAGACGGAGAAAGACCAGTACTCCACGCTGTATGACATCAGTGCTGTGAAAGCTGTCAGTCGTGTCCACCTCTTTGCAACTCCATGGACTGTACAACCCATGGAATTCTCCAGGCCAGAATACTGGAGTGGGTAGCCTTTCCCTTCTCCAGGGGATCTTCCCAACCCAGGAATCAAATTGGGGTCTCCTGCATTGCAGGCAGATTCTTTATCAACTGAGCTATCAGGAAAGCCCATATAAGTACTCTGGGGAATCTTAAAAAAAAAAAGGCTGATTTCATATACAATGAATAGAATGATGATTGTCCAGGGCTGGGGGAATGAGGAAACAGGGAGACGTAACTGAAAGTGTGTACCTTCTGACTTATAAGAGTAAGTTCTGAGGATCCAGCATACAGAATGGTGACTGATTACCAGTAATGTATAATTATCTGGGAACTGGTGATTATTCCGCCATGCACATGTATATCAGATCATGTTATATACTTTATTGGCAAATAAAATTGTATGTATTTAAAACTGAGGGGAAAAAAACACAGATAAATTGGCATTAAAAAAAAAAAAGGCTACATCTCCAGGCCCTGGCCATATGGACAACTGTAGTTTTACACACTAAGTCACCAAAGATGTGAGCAAGAGAAGAATGTTGATACTTTGAACTCTGCCGGTAGGTTCTTCCCATGGATGAGAATTTCCCAGAAGCCCCTGCTAAGGACCACTACACTCATCCTTTGGGCACAGTCAGCCACTGGAGGTGATTAAACCAGCTGTTGTCATTGTGTATTCTCTAAGTCGTGTCTGACTCCTTGTGACCCCATGGACTGTAGCCCACCAGGCTTCTCTATCTATGGGATTTCCCAGTCAAGAATACTGGAGCGGGATTAAACCACTGACTGTCACACAGATATACTCAACTGTATGCAAAGACAGGCTTATTGGGAAAAAAAGCTCCAGACGTGGCGTGAAAAGCTGGGGTTCCAATCCCAGGCAGCTGCTCCCCTAGTGGTGCCTAAGACAAATTATAGAACCTCAGAACCATCGTCTCTATGAACCAACTAAAATCTCCATCCTGGGGCCACCAGCAGGACTAAACGTGCTACTTGTCAAGTTGCTTCAGTCACGTATGACTTTCTGTGACCCCATGGACTGTAACCCACCAGGTTCCTCTGGCCACTGAATTCTCCAAGAAGGAAAACTGGAGTTGGTTGCCATGCCCTCCTCCAGGGGATCTTCCTGACCCAGGGATCGAATCTGCGTCTCCTGTAGCTTCTGCATTTCGGGCAAATTCTTTACCGCTGAGATACCAGGGAAGCCCTAAAGTACTAAATGAGGTGATATCAAAAAGTACCTCCCAAAGCCTGACCCCACCAACGTCTGCTTCCTCAAATTCTCAGGACAGATTATCTGCTCACAATTTAATCAGTAAAGGAATATTGCTCCATTTGTAGGAATGCCTCCTATAGAAACCACCTCACAAGTGTCCCAGAGAATAAGTAAAGATGTCCTTGGCCTTACAAACGTGGAAAACTGGAAAAACCCTAAACAGCCACCTGGAGAAGTGCAGAAAAGAGAAAACCACACTGCATCCGTGCTGGGCGGGCCACAGGGTGTCAGCAAGAGAGCTCCTGGGGAGTAACATCCCAGGGGAGGGCGGAAGGACGTTCACAAAGCCAGGTGTGGAGTAAGATGTAATTTATTCAGAAAGACAGACAGACAACAACACAGAAAATAGGTACTTACTTCTCATTTTTACACTATTGTTGTAGGAATTTTCCATTAAAATGTAAAGCCAAGAGAAAACTTCCCACAGTCAAACAAAGATCTTTGCACCTGCCCTCATCTAACAGAGGGAGAATGAAGCCAACGCACCATCACTGTGCTGATGCACCAAGGTGAGGGGAGACGGAGAGAGAGTGAATGAGAAAACCACACACCAAACGCCAGGTCAGGACACGCTCTGCTCACGTGGAGCTGCGAGACATGGTTAATTGTGCGCCACTGTCTTCTCCGTGTCCGTGAGATGTTTCGGGTTGTGGCTAAGCCCCAGTGACAGCTAGCACACAGGAATTCAAAGGAGCCAAGCGTGACATGACACAGGCCTAATTAGGAACTCGGAATAGAGACCAAAAAAAAAAAAAAGGATAATATACAGTGGCGAATATAGTCAGAAACTGCCAGCCGCCAAATGTTTGCACTTGGATTTCATCTCCAGTTGGGTGAAGATGCCCGTGGAGCCCAGAACACTGGAATAAAACTCCATGTGGTTCCACTTTTATGGGTGAATCTGAAACCAGGTGGTTCTGGAGAGAGAGTTCCCACAGCCCGTGCCCTCCTGCGGTTCCCTGGATGCTTAGAATGTTTTCCTAAAACGAAATTACAAACATGAATCTCTCATATGCAAGCAAACTTTCATACCAAGTATGCCAATTACAGGCTTGTCATTTTCTCTCTGTAAACCCCAATTTTTAGCCATAAAAAATGTGCTTACAATACAACATTTTGAGCTCAAAAGAATCAATTGTTTCAAGGGGGAAGGGCCAGTGGCGGGGGTACTTGCAAATATCTTCTTAACTTCCTTAAGGGAAAATGATCTTTCAAAAAGGAACCATTACTGGTTTTGGTCAGAATTCAGTGATCCTCTGCCCTCGTTTTATTTCCAAATTTTTGTAAACGTTAAGGCATCAGTGAATCTTTTCTAAAATTATGGGAAGGGGGTCTCCTGGAGATGGAAAGAGAAGGAGTAAGTGCCTATAGAAGGAAGCAAGGATTTTATAAAATAAGCTACATAAGGAGATGCATGCACTGGCTCCCACAGAACTGGGAGTGTGTTGATGTTAAATAAGTCTATCCCCTCGAGCTCAGCATCTTCTGGGACCTGTTTTTCCACACGCAGGCACAATGGCGTTGGGCAAACAATTGGTTTTGAGGGCAAAACAGTTGGCTTTGAAGCCAAACTTGGAACCGTCTGTCATCAGGAGTATTAAGTCATGTTCTTAGCCTTATTTCAATAGAGGGTTTTTTTTGCGTGGTTTAATATAGCTATACCCTTTTCTAGCAGCCACATGCTCTAACTCTGACACATGTGAAGATAGAAGATCTTCAGGGAAATGTAGGATCAAGAGCCATAAGACACTGGGTTACAGTTCATAAGGATTTGCAATTTAAGCATATGACGACTGAAAATGGGATGGAGAGGCATGGGGAAATGTATCTTTCAGCGCCTACATCTGCAAGTAGGTTAATTAAGTCACCAACGCTCAGCAGAGAAGAGTGTAAAACACCGTGATGGAGTGAACTCTTCTCCAGGGTTACACGATTTACAACTGCACCATCCACCGAGGAGGAGCAGTCCTTCCGAAGAGATGGCTCCAGGCACTCGGCTCGCCCTGCAGAGGAGGAGGAGGGCAGAGGACAGGGCAGCGACAGTGCCCTGTGTCCGCCGCCAAGCCCCGTGCTGCCTTCGCTCAGCCCCCTAGGCAGCGGTGGCAGCCCACCCGGGAGCAGCGTGCACGTCTCCACGAGGCGGGCAATGGGAAGGGCACCCATAGCATCCCAGGGGGGTCTCGGACACAGAGGGGAGCTGGCTTCCGCCCAGCCCTGAGCATTTTTTGCCCTGAAGGAGAAAACCCCCCTTCCAGCTGGTGCCCACACAGCCTGATGGGTGGCACCCAGCCCCAGAACCCGGAGTCTGAATACAATGCACACAGCCCTAGGGTGTCGGCTGCGCTCAGAGTTTCTGCTTCCAATTAAAGCGCCTAACTTGGTCTTCAGCTGCTGCACTTGGAATAAGGCGAAAGGATGCATGCATACCCACCCCCCCACCAGTGTGTCCTCTGAAATCTTCCCAGTTTAATCTACCCCAATTCCTGCCCTCAGGGGTCCCAACTAACCCCCAGAAGCCAGGGACAAGGGCCACAGAGCTCTCCCCTAAAAGCCTTACTCCCTAGAAAGGGGCAAAGGGGGTTGAAACATAAAATGGTTAAGACTCAACAAATACTCAGCAATCTCTTTCTTTTAGAAAAACACCTTCTATCTGCTCTTCTTGGAGAGGGGCGCCCCGTTTGGTCTCCCTGGCAGTACCCCAATCCTTTCTCTTGGATGCTGCGGTTGTCTGGAAAAGGTCTCCCCCCCCGTCAAAAGCCCCACATCCCGCCCCTGGAACCTGTGAACGCAATCTTACGTGGTGAAATGGACTTTGCAAGTGTGACTAAATTAAGGACCTTGAAACAGGAAGATTATCCTGGATGATCTAGGTGGGCCCTAAATGACACCACAAGGGTCCTCTAAGAGGGGGGCAGAGGGAGATTTGACAGGGACAGAGGAGGAGGAGGAGGCCGTATGGACACACAGGCAGAGGATGGACTGATGTGGCCACGAGCCTAGGAACGCCGGCCGCCACCTGCAGCTGGAAGAGACCAGGAAGGTCCTCCCCCAGAGCCCCCGGAGGGAGTGCAGCCTGCCCACACCCTGACTTCATCCCAGGGATGCTGACCTAGACTTCCGGCCTCCAGACTGTTAGAGAATAAATTCTTGCTCTGTTAAGCCACCCAGTTCATGATAATCTGTTGTAGCAGGCACAGGAGGCTCTTACGAAGGCCACGATATAAACAGTTTTACAAAAAGGTAGAACTCAGTGCCCTGCAGGCTGTTGCCAAGAATGGAGAGAATGCTCCAGGTCTGCCCACTTTGAGTTGGCAAGATGCCTTGCTGCAGGGCCAGAAATAAACGCACACCCCTCTGAGGAACCCCAGCACCTCCCAGTTCATGGGCCAGAGAAGCTGAAGCTACCCTGTGGGAAAGAACAGAAAGCCAGCACCTTCTGCTGTGGTTTTCAGCACAATACAGAGAGTCCTTTGCCCACAATCGCCTCCAGCATTCCTCACCCCACTGCAGCCTCACTCTAGCTTGGCTTTTTCTCCGGAGAACTCAAAGTGATGTCAGGATGTCTGCATCAGACTCTTCAGAATTTAGAGAATGAAGCATCCAGCTCATTATGAAGAGGGAAACCACACAATCAACCATCTAAATGAAGACAGCATGTGAACAGGAGCCCCACAAATACATAAGCCAGGGCACAGGGTCACCTTCACACAGACAGCACTTCTCAAACTTCCACGGTTCATGCAGATCACCTGGAAATCTTGTTAAAAAGGCAGGATCTCGTTCAGGAGGCATGGGGAGTGGCCTGCAGAGGCTGCTACCATCCCCCACCCCACCCCTAGACCTCATCTCGAGCAGCAGGACAGCAGGACACTTCCACTTGTGCCCACAGAACAAATTCAAAATGTGTGCATTCAGTGAATGAAATGTCAGAGAAGAAGACCCGAAGAGTGAAACCCCAGAGCCAGTGTAGCAGGGGAGTTCCAGGGATGGATTCCTGCAAAGGTGTTTACATTCACATGTTTTCTCCCAAAAGCTGGACAAAGAAGTAAAAATGATCATCAGGATTACAGCAATGAAAGTGTCAAAATTAGACTCTGTTTTTCCTACAGAAGGAACTTGAATATGAAACTCTACTTGGAAAACAGATTTGCCTCAAGAGATCGTATTGCCAACCTCTGCTGGATCATCAAAAAAGCAAGAGAGTTCCGGAAAAAACAACTATTTCTGCTTGATTGACTATGCCAAAGCCTTTGACTGTGTGGATCACAATAAACTGTGGAAAATTCTGAAAGAGATGGGAATGCCAGACCACCTGACCTGCCTCTTGAGAAACCTGTATGCAGGTCAGGAAGCAACAGTTAGAACTGGACATGGAACAACAGACTGGTTCCAAATAGGAAAAGGAGTACGTCAAGGCTGTATATTGTCACCCTGCTTATTTAACTTCTATGCAGAGTACATCATGAGAAACGCTGGCTGGATGAAGCATAGGCTGGAATCAAGATTGCCGGGAGAAATGTCAATAACCTCAGATATGCAGATGACACCACCTTTATGGCAGAAAGTGAAGAAGTACTAAAGAGCCTCTTGATGAAAGTGAAAGAGGAGAGTGAAAAAGTTGGCTTAAGGCTCAACATTCAGAAAACTAAGATCATGGCATCTGGTCCCATCACTTCATGGGAAATAGATGGGGAAACAGTGGAAACAGTGGCTGACTTTATTTTTCTGGGCTCCAAAATTACTGCAGGTGGTGATTGCAGCCATGAAATTAAAAGACACTTACTCCTTGGGAGGAAAGTTATGACCAACCTAGACAGCATATTGAAAAGCAGAGACATTACTTTGCCAACAAAGGTCCATCTAGTCAAGGCTATGGTTTTTCCACTGGTCATGGATGGATGTGAGAGTTGGACTGTGAAGAAAGCTGAGCACCGAAGAATTGATGCTTTTGATCTGTGGTGTTGGAGAAGACTCTTGAGAGTCCCTTGGAGTGCAAGGAGATCCAACCATCCTAAAGGAGATCAGCCCTGGGTGTTCATTGGAAGGACGATGCTGAAGCTGAAATTCCAATACTCTGGCCACCTGATGTGAAGAGCTGACTCATTTGAAAAGACCCTGATGCTGGGAATGATTGAGGGCAGGAGAAGAAGGGGACAACAGAGGATGAGATGGCTGGATGGCATCACCAACTCAATGGACATGAGTTTGGGTGAATTCCAGGAGTTGGTGATGGACAGGGAGGCCTGGCATGCAGCGATTCATGGGGTCGCAAAGACTTGGATACAACCGAGCAACTGAACTGAACTGAACTGAACTTGAAAGACAAAGTCAACAAGACAAATGTTGAGCAAATAAAGAATGAATACGCCTCTCATGGGCTACGAGTTGCCTGTTGCAAGGAACTAAATAAAAGGGTATGTTAATGCTCCAGACAAAAGCAGAACAGCACAGTCTGCTTGAATTCAAGACAAACACCGGATGAGTGTGAACGGAGCTGAACTACGAGATGGTCGGGGTCGGGGCAGCGTCAGGCTAGGGGGCTCCATACATGGAAGCAGGAAGCAGCATCCAGGAGTTAGACTCCAGCAGCGCAGAAGGGACTACAGAGCTTCATCAAAGGCAGATTAACTGAGCCAAAATCACTGCTGTTGAGGCAGAGGACGGAGTGGGACCTCACCTCTCCTTTTACTCACAAAAGGAAGCTGAAAAGGAGATCAAAATCAAATCTTGCCCCTCTCTGGCTTCATGACTGATCAGCAACACACCCACCACCAGAGCAGAGCGGAAGTTCCAGTGCTGCTAGAGATATGTGTGCAGGCAGCCGCCACAGCACTAGGGAGGGAGCAGAGGAGAGAGAGGATATGACCGCAAGCCACAAACACAAATGCTCCCACTCAGAGAGAGCCCACACACCGAAATTGCAAAACACGTACAACAGAGCTCATGCCACAAAAGACAATAATAAAGACAACAGCATGAATTCATTCCAGATACAATGAAGTCCACAGGAGAGCCTAGCAAAAGCCAGAACTATTTTTAAAATGTTAAAGGGATAAATAAAACATCTAATGTATTCATAAACAATTTAAAATTATGAACAAGAGGAATAAATGAAATAAGAATAGATGTAAATGAGACAGAACCAATGATAACATCTTATAAATGAAATATAAAGCCACTAAAAAGTTTTAATTTACCAGATGGGATAAACTATCAAGAATACAGTCCAGAGTCAAAAGAGTAGAATGGAAGACAGAGCTGAGGACCCCACCAAGTGCAGAGAGCGACAACAATTTGTTTTAATGTTTGAAAACCTGTTATGAAGCAGGGAGAAAAAACCGAGAAGCTCCAATATACAGCAAATTGAAATTCTTAGAATTGAGAATAGGAAAGAAGTGACATTTGAAAACTTAAAATAAATAATGGATAAGAATTTTACAGAATTGGAGAAAGACATAAGTCCTCAGATTGCAAGAGTGTCAGAATAAATAAAAATAATCTATGCCTAGATGGTGTAATGAAATACAGAATATTAAAAATGAGGAGACAACCTCAAAATCTTCAAGAGAAAAAGGGATTGCCTATAAAAGAATAGTAAGTACAATAGCAATAGATTTCTCAGCAGCAACAAGAGATTTCAGAAGGCAATGAAGTAACATCTTTAAAGTAAATGAGGGGAAAGATATAACCTTAAGGGATTTTAAACCAATCAAACTATCAATCAAGACTGAAAACAATGAACCACAAAAACAAACTAGTCATGAAAAAATGGGCAAAGCACTTGACATTTCTCCA